>NW_027650829.1:0-41010 GCF_965287045.1 Carcharhinus amblyrhynchos
ATCACTGTGTCACCGTGCTGCCCCGGGTCCCTGGCACTGTGAGACAGCAGTGTGAATCACTGTGTCACCGTGCTGCCCCGGGTCCCTGGCGCTGTGAGACAGCAGTGTGAATCACTGTGTCACCGTGCTGCCTCGGGTCCCTGGCACTGTGAGACAGCAGTGTGAATCACTGTGTCACCGTGCTGCCCCGGGTCCCTGGCACTGTGAGACAGCAGTGTGAATCACTGTGTCACCGTGCTGCCCCGGGTCCCTGGCACTGTGAGACAGCAGTGCTAATCACTGTGTCACCGTGCTGCCCCGGGTCCCTGGCACTGTGAGACAGCAGTGCTAATCACTGTGTCACCGTGCTGCCCCGGGTCCCTGGCACTGTGAGACAGCAGTGTGAATCACTGTGTCACCGTGCTGCCCCGGGTCCCTGGCGCTGTGAGACAGCAGTGTGAATCACTGTGTCACCGTGCTGCCCCGGGTCCCTGGCGCTGTGAGACAGCAGTGCTAATCACTGTGTCACCGTGCTGCCCCGGGTCCCTGGCACTGTGAGACAGCAGTGTGAATCACTGTGTCACCGTGCTGCCCCGGGTCCCTGGCACTGTGAGACAGCAGTGTAATCACTGTGTCACCGTGCTGCCCCGGGTCCCTGGCACTGTGAGACAGCAGTGCTAATCACTGTGTCACCGTGCTGGCCCCGGGTCCTGGCACTGTGAGACAGCAGTGTGAATCACTGTGTCACCGTGCTGCCCCGGGTCCCTGGCGCTGTGAGACAGCAGTGTGAATCACTGTGTCACCGTGCTGCCCCGGGTCCCTGGCGCTGTGAGACAGCAGTGCTAATCACTGTGTCACCGTGCTGTCCCGGTCCCTGGCACTGTGAGACAGCAGTGCTAATCACTGTGTCACCGTGCTGCCCCGGGTCCCTGGCACTGTGAGACAGCAGTGTGAATCACTGTGTCACCGTGCTGCCCCGGGTCCCTGGCACTGTGAGACAGCAGTGCTAATCACTGTGTCACCGTGCTGCCCCAGGGTCCCTGGCACTGTGAGACAGCAGTGTGAATCACTGTGTCACCGTGCTGCCCCGGGTCCCTGGCACTGTGAGACAGCAGTGTGAATCACTGTGTCACCGTGCTGCCCCGGGTCCCTGGCACTGTGAGACAGCAGTGCTAATCACTGTGTCACCGTGCTGCCCCGGGTCCCTGGCACTGTGAGACAGCAGTGCTAATCACTGTGTCACCGTGCTGCCCCGGGTCCCTGGCACTGTGAGACAGCAGTGTGAATCACTGTGTCACCGTGCTGCCCCGGGTCCCTGGCACTGTGAGACAGCAGTGCTAATCACTGTGTCACCGTGCTGCCCCGGGTCCCTGGCGCTGTGAGACAGCAGTGCTAATCACTGAGTCACCGTGCTGCCCCGGGTCCCTGGCGCTGTGAGACAGCAGTGTGAATCACTGTGTCACCGTGCTGCCCCGGGTCCCTGGCACTGTGAGACAGCAGTGTGAATCACTGTGTCACCGTGCTGCCCCGGGTCCTGGCGCTGTGAGACAGCAGTGCTAATCACTGTGTCACCGTGCTGCCCCGGGTCCCTGGCGCTGTGAGACAGCAGCGCTAATCACTGTGTCACCGTGCTGCCCCGGGTCCCTGGCACTGTGAGACAGCAGCGCTAATCACTGTGTCACCGTGCTGCCCCGGGTCCCTGGCACTGTGAGACAGCAGCGCTAATCACTGTGTCACCGTGCTGCCCCGGGTCCCTGGCACTGTGAGACAGCAGCGCTAATCACTGTGTCACCGTGCTGCCCCGGGTCTCTGGCACTGTGAGACAGCAGTGTGAATCACTGTGTCACCGTGCTGCCCCGGGTCCCTGGCACTGTGAGACAGCAGTGTGAATCACTGTGTCACCGTGCTGCCCCGGGTCCCTGGCACTGTGAGACAGCAGTGTGAATCACTGTGTCACCGTGCTGCCCCAGGTCCCTGGCGCTGTGAGACAGCAGTGTGAATCACTGTGTCACCGTGCTGCCCCGGGTCCCTGGCGCTGTGAGACAGCAGTGCTAATCACTGTGTCACCGTGCTGCCCGGGTCCCTGGCACTGTGAGACAGCAGTGCTAATCACTGTGTCACCGTGCTGCCCCGGGTCCCTGGCACTGTGAGACAGCAGTGTTAATCACTGTGTCACCGTGCTGCCCCGGGTCCCTGGCACTGTGAGACAGCAGTGTGAATCACTGTGTCACCGTGCTGCCCCGGGTCCCTGGCACTGTGAGACAGCAGTGTGAATCACTGTATCACCGTGCTGTCCCGGGTCCCTGGCACTGTGAGACAGCAGTGCTAATCACTGTGTCACCGTGCTGCCCCGGGTCCCTGGCACTGTGAGACAGCAGTGTGAATCACTGTGTCACCGTGCTGCCCCGGGTCCCTGGCACTGTGAGACAGCAGTGTGAATCACTGTGTCACCGTGCTGCCCCGGGTCCCTGGCACTGTGAGACAGCAGTGCTAATCACTGTGTCACCGTGCTGCCCCGGGTCCCTGGCACTGTGAGACAGCAGTGTGAATCACTGTGTCACCGTGCTGCCCCGGGTCCCTGGCACTGTGAGACAGCAGTGCTAATCACTGTGTCACCGTGCTGCCCCGGGTCCCTGGCGCTGTGAGACAGCAGTGCTAATCACTGTGTCACCGTGCTGCCCGGGTCCCTGGCACTGTGAGACAGCAGTGCTAATCACTGTGTCACCGTGCTGCCCCGGGTCCCTGGCACTGTGAGACAGCAGCGCTAATCACTGTGTCACCGTGCTGCCCCGGGTCCCTGGCACTGTGAGACAGCAGCGCTAATCACTGTGTCACCGTGCTGCCCGGGTCCCTGGCACTGTGAGACAGCAGCGCTAATCACTGTGTCACCGTGCTGCCCCGGGTCCCTGGCACTGTGAGACAGCAGCGCTAATCACTGTGTCACCGTGCTGCCCCGGGTCCCTGGCACTGTGAGACAGCAGTGTGAATCACTGTGTCACCGTGCTGCCCCAGGTCCCTGGCACTGTGAGACAGCAGTGTGAATCACTGTGTCACCGTGCTGCCCCGGGTCCCTGGCACTGTGAGACAGCAGTGCTAATCACTGTGTCACGGTGCTGCCCTGGGTCCCTGGCACTGTGAGACAGCAGTGTGAATCACTGTGTCACCGTGCTGCCCCCGGGTCCCTGGCACTGTGAGACAGCAGTGCTAATCACTGTGTCACCGTGCTGCCCCGGGTCCCTGGCACTGTGAGACAGCAGTGTGAATCACTGTGTCACCGTGCTGCCCCGGGTCCCTGGCACTGTGAGACAGCAGTGCTAATCACTGTGTCACCGTGCTGTCCCGGGTCCCTGGCACTGTGAGACAGCAGTGCTAATCACTGTGTCACCGTGCTGCCCCGGGTCCCTGGCACTGTGAGACAGCAGCGCTAATCACTGTGTCACCGTGCTGCCCCGGGTCCCTGGCACTGTGAGACAGCAGCGTGAACCACTGTGTCACCGTGCTGCCCCGGGTCCCTGGCACTGTGAGACAGCAGTGCTAATCACTGTGTCACCGTGCTGCCCCGGGTCCCTGGCACAGTGAGACAGCAGTGCTAATCACTGTGTCACCGTGCTGCCCCGGGTCCCTGGCACAGTGAGACAGCAGTGTGAATCACTGTGTCACCGTGCTGCCCCGGGTCCCTGGCACTGTGAGACAGCAGTGTGAATCACTGTGTCACCGTGCTGCCCCGGGTCCCTGGCACTGTGAGACAGCAGTGTGAATCACTGTGTCACCGTGCTGCCCCGGGTCCCTGGCACTGTGAGACAGCAGTGTGAATCACTGTGTCACCGTGCTGCCCCGGGTCCCTGGCACTGTGAGACAGCAGTGCTAATCACTGTGTCACCGTGCTGCCCCGGGTCCCTGGCACTGTGAGACAGCAGTGCTAATCACTGTGTCACCGTGCTGCCCCGGGTCCCTGGCACTGTGAGACAGCAGTGCTAATCACTGTGTCACCGTGCTGCCCCGGGTCCCTGGCACTGTGAGACAGCAGCGCTAATCACTGTGTCACCGTGCTGCCCCGGGTCCCTGGCACTGTGAGACAGCAGCGCTAATCACTGTGTCACCGTGCTGCCCCGGGTCCCTGGCACTGTGAGACAGCAGCGCTAATCACTGTGTCACCGTGCTGCCCCGGGTCCCTGGCACTGTGTGACAGCAGTGTGAATCACTGTGTCACCGTGCTGCCCCGGGTCCCTGGCGCTGTGAGACAGCAGCGCTAATCACTGTGTCACCGTGCTGCCCCGGGTCCCTGGCGCTGTGAGACAGCAGTGCTAATCACTGTGTCACCGTGCTGCCCCGGGTCCCTGGCACTGTGAGACAGCAGCGCTAATCACTGTGTCACCGTTGCTGCCCCGGGTCCCTGGCACTGTGAGACAGCAGTGCTAATCACTGTGTCACCGTGCTGCCCCCGGGTCCCTGGCACTGTGAGACAGCAGCGCTAATCACTGTGTCACCGTGCTGCCCCGGGTCCCTGGCACTGTGAGACAGCAGTGTGAATCAGTTTGTCACCGTGCTGCCCCGGGTCCCTGGCACTGTGAGACAGCAGCGCTAATCACTGTGTCACCGTGCTGCCCCGGGTCCCTGGCACTGTGAGACAGCAGTGTGAATCACTGTGTCACCGTGCTGCCCCGGGTCCCTGGCACTGTGAGACAGCAGTGTGAATCACTGTGTCACCGTGCTGTCCCGGGTCCATGGCACTGTGAGACAGCAGCGCTAATCACTGTGTCACCGTGCTGTCCCGGGTCCCTGGCACTGTGAGACAGCAGTGTGAATCACTGTGTCACCGTGCTGCCCCGGGTCCCTGGCACTGTGAGACAGCAGTGTGATTCACTGTGTCACCGTGCTGCCCGGGTCCCTGGCACTGTGAGACAGCAGTGCTAATCACTGTGTCACCGTGCTGCCCCGGGTCCCTGGCACTGTGAGACAGCAGTGTGAATCACTGTGTCACCGTGCTGCCCCGGGTCCCTGGCACTGTGAGACAGCAGTGCTAATCACTGTGTCACCGTGCTGCCCCGGGTCCCTGGCACTGTGAGACAGCAGTGTGAATCACTGTGTCACCGTGCTGCCCCGGGTCCCTGGCGCTGTGAGACAGCAGTGTGAATCACTGTGTCACCGTGCTGCCCCGGGTCCCTGGCACTGTGAGACAGCAGTGCTAATCACTGTGTCACCGTGCTGCCCCGGGTCCCTGGCACTGTGAGACAGCAGTGTGAATCACTGTGTCACCGTGCTGCCCCGGGTCCCTGGCGCTGTGAGACAGCAGTGTGAATCACTGTGTCACCGTGCTGCCTCGGGTCCCTGGCACTGTGAGGCAGCAGTGTGAATCACTGTGTCACCGTGCTGCCCCGGGTCCCTGGCACTGTGAGACAGCAGTGTGAATCACTGTGTCACCGTGCTGCCCCGGGTCCCTGGCACTGTGAGACAGCAGTGCTAATCACTGTGTCACCGTGCTGCCCCGGGTCCCTGGCACTGTGAGACAGCAGTGCTAATCACTGTGTCACCGTGCTGCCCCGGGTCCCTGGCACTGTGAGACAGCAGTGTGAATCACTGTGTCACCGTGCTGCCCCGGGTCCCTGGCGCTGTGAGACAGCAGTGCTAATCACTGTGTCACCGTGCTGTCCCGGGTCCCTGGCACTGTGAGACAGCAGTGCTAATCACTGTGTCACCGTGCTGCCCCGGGTCCCTGGCACTGTGAGACAGCAGTGTGAATCACTGTGTCACCGTGCTGCCCCGGGTCCCTGGCACTGTGAGACAGCAGTGCTAATCACTGTGTCACCGTGCTGCCCAGGGTCCCTGGCACTGTGAGACAGCAGTGTGAATCACTGTGTCACCGTGCTGCCCCGGGTCCCTGGCACTGTGAGACAGCAGTGTGAATCACTGTGTCACCGTGCTGCCCCGGGTCCCTGGCACTGTGAGACAGCAGTGCTAATCACTGTGTCACCGTGCTGCCCCGGGTCCCTGGCACTGTGAGACAGCAGTGCTAATCACTGAGTCACCGTGCTGCCCCGGGTCCCTGGCGCTGTGAGACAGCAGTGTGAATCACTGTGTCACCGTGCTGCCCCGGGTCCCTGGCACTGTGAGACAGCAGTGTGAATCACTGTGTCACCGTGCTGCCCCGGGTCCCTGGCACTGTGAGACAGCAGTGCTAATCACTGTGTCACCGTGCTGCCCCGGGTCCCTGGCGCTGTGAGACAGCAGCGCTAATCACTGTGTCACCGTGCTGCCCCGGGTCCCTGGCACTGTGAGACAGCAGCGCTAATCACTGTGTCACCGTGCTGCCCCGGGTCCCTGGCACTGTGAGACAGCAGCGCTAATCACTGTGTCACCGTGCTGCCCCGGGTCCCTGGCACTGTGAGACAGCAGCGCTAATCACTGTGTCACCGTGCTGCCCCGGGTCTCTGGCACTGTGAGACAGCAGTGTGAATCACTGTGTCACCGTGCTGCCCCGGGTCCCTGGCGCTGTGAGACAGCAGTGTGAATCACTGTGTCACCGTGCTGCCCCGGGTCCCTGGCACTGTGAGACAGCAGTGTGAATCACTGTGTCACCGTGCTGCCCCAGGTCCCTGGCACTGTGAGACAGCAGTGTGAATCACTGTGTCACCGTGCTGCCCCGGGTCCCTGGCGCTGTGAGACAGCAGTGCTAATCACTGTGTCACCGTGCTGCCCCGGGTCCCTGGCACTGTGAGACAGCAGTGCTAATCACTGTGTCACCCTGCTGCCCCGGGTCCCTGGCACTGTGAGACAGCAGTGCTAATCACTGTGTCACCGTGCTGCCCCGGGTCCCTGGCACTGTGAGACAGCAGTGTTAATCACTGTGTCACCGTGCTGCCCCGGGTCCCTGGCGCTGTGAGACAGCAGTGTTAATCACTGTGTCACCGTGCTGCCCCGGGTCCCTGGCACTGTGAGACAGCAGAGTGAATCACTGTGTCACCGTGCTGCCCCGGGTCCCTGGCGCTGTGAGACAGCAGTGTTAATCACTGTGTCACCGTGCTGCCCCGGGTCCCTGGCACTGTGAGACAGCAGTGTGAATCACTGTGTTACCGTGCTGCCCCGGGTCCCTGGCACTGTGAGACAGCAGTGCTAATCACTGTATCACCGTGCTGCCCCGGGTCCCTGGCACTGTGAGACAGCAGTGCTAATCACTGTGTCACCGTGCTGCCCCAGGTCCCTGGCACTGTGAGACAGCAGTGCTAATCACTGTGTCACCGTGCTGCCCCGGGTCCCTGGCACTGTGAGACAGCAGTGTGAATCACTGTGTCACCGTGCTGCCCCGGGTCCCTGGCACTGTGAGACAGCAGTGTGAATCACTGTATCACCGTGCTGTCCCGGGTCCCTGGCACTGTGAGACAGCAGTGCTAATCACTGTGTCACCGTGCTGCCCCGGGTCCCTGGCACTGTGAGACAGCAGTGTGAATCACTGTGTCACCGTGCTGCCCCGGGTCCCTGGCACTGTGAGACAGCAGTGTGAATCACTGTGTCACCGTGCTGCCCCGGGTCCCTGGCACTGTGAGACAGCAGTGCTAATCACTGTGTCACCGTGCTGCCCCGGGTCCCTGGCACTGTGAGACAGCAGTGTGAATCACTGTGTCACCGTGCTGCCCCGGGTCCCTGGCACTGTGAGACAGCAGTGCTAATCACTGTGTCACCGTGCTGCCCCGGGTCCCTGGCGCTGTGAGACAGCAGTGCTAATCACTGTGTCACCGTGCTGCCCCGGGTCCCTGGCACTGTGAGACAGCAGTGCTAATCACTGTGTCACCGTGCTGCCCCGGGTCCCTGGCACTGTGAGACAGCAGCGCTAATCACTGTGTCACCGTGCTGCCCCGGGTCCCTGGCACTGTGAGACAGCAGCGCTAATCACTGTGTCACCGTGCTGCCCCGGGTCCCTGGCACTGTGAGACAGCAGCGCTAATCACTGTGTCACCGTGCTGCCCCGGGTCCCTGGCACTGTGAGACAGCAGCGCTAATCACTGTGTCACCGTGCTGCCCCGGGTCCCTGGCACTGTGAGACAGCAGTGTGAATCACTGTGTCACCGTGCTGCCCCAGGTCCCTGGCACTGTGAGACAGCAGTGTGAATCACTGTGTCACCGTGCTGCCCCGGGTCCCTGGCACTGTGAGACAGCAGTGCTAATCACTGTGTCACGGTGCTGCCCTGGGTCCCTGGCACTGTGAGACAGCAGTGTGAATCACTGTGTCACCGTGCTGCCCCGGGTCCCTGGCACTGTGAGACAGCAGTGCTAATCACTGTGTCACCGTGCTGCCCCGGGTCCCTGGCACTGTGAGACAGCAGTGTGAATCACTGTGTCACCGTGCTGCCCCGGGTCCCTGGCACTGTGAGACAGCAGTGCTAATCACTGTGTCACCGTGCTGTCCCGGGTCCCTGGCACTGTGAGACAGCAGTGCTAATCACTGTGTCACCGTGCTGCCCCGGGTCCCTGGCACTGTGAGACAGCAGCGCTAATCACTGTGTCACCGTGCTGCCCCGGGTCCCTGGCACTGTGAGACAGCAGTGTGAACCACTGTGTCACCGTGCTGCCCCGGGTCCCTGGCACTGTGAGACAGCAGTGCTAATCACTGTGTCACCGTGCTGCCCCGGGTCCCTGGCACAGTGAGACAGCAGTGTGAATCACTGTGTCACCGTGCTGCCCCGGGTCCCTGGCACTGTGAGACAGCAGTGTGAATCACTGTGTCACCGTGCTGCCCCGGGTCCCTGGCACTGTGAGACAGCAGTGTGAATCACTGTGTCACCGTGCTGCCCCGGGTCCCTGGCACTGTGAGACAGCAGTGTGAATCACTGTGTCACCGTGCTGCCCCGGGTCCCTGGCACTGTGAGACAGCAGTGCTAATCACTGTGTCACCGTGCTGCCCGGGTCCCTGGCACTGTGAGACAGCAGTGCTAATCACTGTGTCACCGTGCTGCCCCGGGTCCCTGGCACTGTGAGACAGCAGTGCTAATCACTGTGTCACCGTGCTGCCCCGGGTCCCTGGCACTGTGAGACAGCAGTGTGAATCACTGTGTCACCGTGCTGCCCCGGGTCCCTGGCACTGTGAGACAGCAGCGCTAATCACTGTGTCACCGTGCTGCCCCGGGTCCCTGGCACTGTGAGACAGCAGCGCTAATCACTGTGTCACCGTGCTGCCCCGGGTCCCTGGCACTGTGAGACAGCAGCGCTAATCACTGTGTCACCGTGCTGCCCCGGGTCCCTGGCACTGTGAGACAGCAGTGTGAATCACTGTGTCACCGTGCTGCCCCGGGTCCCTGGCGCTGTGAGACAGCAGTGTGAATCACTGTGTCACCGTGCTGCCCCGGGTCCCTGGCACTGTGAGACAGCAGTGTGAATCACTGTGTCACCGTGCTGCCCCGGGTCCCTGGCACTGTGAGACAGCAGTGCTAATCACTGTGTCACCGTGCTGCCCCGGGTCCCTGGCACTGTGAGACAGCAGCGCTAATCACTGTGTCACCGTGCTGCCCCGGGTCCCTGGCGCTGTGAGACAGCAGTGCTAATCACTGTGTCACCGTGCTGCCCCGGGTCCCTGGCACTGTGAGACAGCAGCGCTAATCACTGTGTCACCGTGCTGCCCCGGGTCCCTGGCGCTGTGAGACAGCAGCGCTAATCACTGTGTCACCGTGCTGTCCCGGGTCCCTGGCGCTGTGAGACAGCAGTGTGAATCACTGTGTCACCGTGCTGCCCCGGGTCCCTGGCACTGTGAGACAGCAGTGCTAATCAATGTGTCACCGTGCTGCCCCGGGTCCCTGGCACTGTGAGACAGCAGTGTGAATCACTGTGTCACCGTGCTGCCCCGGGTCCCTGGCACTGTGAGACAGCAGTGCTAATCACTGTGTCACCGTGCTGCCCCGGGTCCCTGGCACTGTGAGACAGCAGTGCTAATCACAGTGTCACCGTGCTGCCCCGGGTCCCTGGCACTGTGAGACAGCAGTGCTAATCACTGTCTCACCGTGCTGCCCAGGGTCCCTGGCACTGTGAGACAGCAGTGCTAATCACTGTGTCACCGTGCTGCCCCGGGTCCCTGGCACTGTGAGACAGCAGTGTGAATCACTGTGTCACCGTGCTGCCCCGGGTCCCTGGCGCTGTGAGACAGCAGTGTGAATCACTGTGTCACCGTGCTGCCCCGGGTCCCTGGCACTGTGAGACAGCAGTGCTAATCACTGTGTCACCGTGCTGCCCCGGGTCCCTGGCACTGTGAGACAGCAGTGTGAATCACTGTGTCACCGTGCTGCCCCGGGTCCCTGGCGCTGTGAGACAGCAGTGTGAATCACTGTGTCACCGTGCTGCCTCGGGTCCCTGGCACTGTGAGGCAGCAGTGTGAATCACTGTGTCACCGTGCTGCCCCGGGTCCCTGGCACTGTGAGACAGCAGTGTGAATCACTGTGTCACCGTGCTGCCCCGGGTCCCTGGCACTGTGAGACAGCAGTGCTAATCACTGTGTCACCGTGCTGCCCCGGGTCCCTGGCACTGTGAGACAGCAGTGCTAATCACTGTGTCACCGTGCTGCCCCGGGTCCCTGGCACTGTGAGACAGCAGTGTGAATCACTGTGTCACCGTGCTGCCCCGGGTCCCTGGCGCTGTGAGACAGCAGTGCTAATCACTGTGTCACCGTGCTGTCCCGGGTCCCTGGCACTGTGAGACAGCAGTGCTAATCACTGTGTCACCGTGCTGCCCCGGGTCCCTGGCACTGTGAGACAGCAGTGTGAATCACTGTGTCACCGTGCTGCCCCGGGTCCCTGGCACTGTGAGACAGCAGTGCTAATCACTGTGTCACCGTGCTGCCCAGGGTCCCTGGCACTGTGAGACAGCAGTGTGAATCACTGTGTCACCGTGCTGCCCCGGGTCCCTGGCACTGTGAGACAGCAGTGTGAATCACTGTGTCACCGTGCTGCCCCGGGTCCCTGGCACTGTGAGACAGCAGTGCTAATCACTGTGTCACCGTGCTGCCCCGGGTCCCTGGCACTGTGAGACAGCAGTGCTAATCACTGTGTCACCGTGCTGCCCCGGGTCCCTGGCACTGTGAGACAGCAGTGTGAATCACTGTGTCACCGTGCTGCCCCAGGTCCCTGGCACTGTGAGACAGCAGTGCTAATCACTGTGTCACCGTGCTGCCCCGGGTCCCTGGCACTGTGAGACAGCAGTGCTAATCACTGAGTCACCGTGCTGCCCCGGGTCCCTGGCGCTGTGAGACAGCAGTGTGAATCACTGTGTCACCGTGCTGCCCCGGGTCCCTGGCACTGTGAGACAGCAGTGTGAATCACTGTGTCACCGTGCTGCCCCGGGTCCCTGGCACTGTGAGACAGCAGTGCTAATCACTGTGTCACCGTGCTGCCCCGGGTCCCTGGCGCTGTGAGACAGCAGCGCTAATCACTGTGTCACCGTGCTGCCCCGGGTCCCTGGCACTGTGAGACAGCAGCGCTAATCACTGTGTCACCGTGCTGCCCCGGGTCCCTGGCACTGTGAGACAGCAGCGCTAATCACTGTGTCACCGTGCTGCCCCGGGTCCCTGGCACTGTGAGACAGCAGCGCTAATCACTGTGTCACCGTGCTGCCCCGGGTCTCTGGCACTGTGAGACAGCAGTGTGAATCACTGTGTCACCGTGCTGCCCCGGGTCCCTGGCGCTGTGAGACAGCAGTGTGAATCACTGTGTCACCGTGCTGCCCCGGGTCCCTGGCACTGTGAGACAGCAGTGTGAATCACTGTGTCACCGTGCTGCCCCAGGTCCCTGGCACTGTGAGACAGCAGTGTGAATCACTGTGTCACCGTGCTGCCCCGGGTCCCTGGCGCTGTGAGACAGCAGTGCTAATCACTGTGTCACCGTGCTGCCCCGGGTCCCTGGCACTGTGAGACAGCAGTGCTAATCACTGTGTCACCCTGCTGCCCCGGGTCCCTGGCACTGTGAGACAGCAGTGCTAATCACTGTGTCACCGTGCTGCCCCGGGTCCCTGGCACTGTGAGACAGCAGTGTTAATCACTGTGTCACCGTGCTGCCCCGGGTCCCTGGCGCTGTGAGACAGCAGTGTTAATCACTGTGTCACCGTGCTGCCCCGGGTCCCTGGCACTGTGAGACAGCAGAGTGAATCACTGTGTCACCGTGCTGCCCCGGGTCCCTGGCGCTGTGAGACAGCAGTGTTAATCACTGTGTCACCGTGCTGCCCCGGGTCCCTGGCACTGTGAGACAGCAGTGTGAATCACTGTGTTACCGTGCTGCCCCGGGTCCCTGGCACTGTGAGACAGCAGTGCTAATCACTGTATCACCGTGCTGCCCCGGGTCCCTGGCACTGTGAGACAGCAGTGCTAATCACTGTGTCACCGTGCTGCCCCAGGTCCCTGGCACTGTGAGACAGCAGTGCTAATCACTGTGTCACCGTGCTGCCCCGGGTCCCTGGCACTGTGAGACAGCAGTGTGAATCACTGTGTCACCGTGCTGCCCCGGGTCCCTGGCGCTGTGAGACAGCAGTGTGAATCACTGTGTCACCGTGCTGCCCCGGGTCCCTGGCACTGTGAGACAGCAGTGTGAATCACTGTGTCACCGTGCTGCCCCGGGTCCCTGGCACTGTGAGACAGCAGTGCTAATCACTGTGTCACCGTGCTGCCCCGGGTCCCTGGCACTGTGAGACAGCAGTGCTAATCAATGTGTCACCGTGCTGCCCCGGGTCCCTGGCACTGTGAGACAGCAGTGTGAATCACTGTGTCACCGTGCTGCCCCGGGTCCCTGGCACTGTGAGACAGCAGTGCTAATCACTGTGTCACCGTGCTGCCCCGGGTCCCTGGCACTGTGAGACAGCAGTGCTAATCACAGTGTCACCGTGCTGCCCCGGGTCCCTGGCACTGTGAGACAGCAGTGCTAATCACTGTCTCACCGTGCTGCCCAGGGTCCCTGGCACTGTGAGACAGCAGTGCTAATCACTGTGTCACCGTGCTGCCCCGGGTCCCTGGCACTGTGAGACAGCAGTGTGAATCACTGTGTCACCGTGCTGCCCCGGGTCCCTGGCGCTGTGAGACAGCAGTGTGAATCACTGTGTCACCGTGCTGCCCCGGGTCCCTGGCACTGTGAGACAGCAGTGCTAATCACTGTGTCACCGTGCTGCCCCGGGTCCCTGGCACTGTGAGACAGCAGTGTGAATCACTGTGTCACCGTGCTGCCCCGGGTCCCTGGCGCTGTGAGACAGCAGTGTGAATCACTGTGTCACCGTGCTGCCTCGGGTCCCTGGCACTGTGAGGCAGCAGTGTGAATCACTGTGTCACCGTGCTGCCCCGGGTCCCTGGCACTGTGAGACAGCAGTGTGAATCACTGTGTCACCGTGCTGCCCCGGGTCCCTGGCACTGTGAGACAGCAGTGCTAATCACTGTGTCACCGTGCTGCCCCGGGTCCCTGGCACTGTGAGACAGCAGTGCTAATCACTGTGTCACCGTGCTGCCCCGGGTCCCTGGCACTGTGAGACAGCAGTGTGAATCACTGTGTCACCGTGCTGCCCCGGGTCCCTGGCGCTGTGAGACAGCAGTGCTAATCACTGTGTCACCGTGCTGTCCCGGGTCCCTGGCACTGTGAGACAGCAGTGCTAATCACTGTGTCACCGTGCTGCCCCGGGTCCCTGGCACTGTGAGACAGCAGTGTGAATCACTGTGTCACCGTGCTGCCCCGGGTCCCTGGCACTGTGAGACAGCAGTGCTAATCACTGTGTCACCGTGCTGCCCAGGGTCCCTGGCACTGTGAGACAGCAGTGTGAATCACTGTGTCACCGTGCTGCCCCGGGTCCCTGGCACTGTGAGACAGCAGTGTGAATCACTGTGTCACCGTGCTGCCCCGGGTCCCTGGCACTGTGAGACAGCAGTGCTAATCACTGTGTCACCGTGCTGCCCCGGGTCCCTGGCACTGTGAGACAGCAGTGCTAATCACTGTGTCACCGTGCTGCCCCGGGTCCCTGGCACTGTGAGACAGCAGTGTGAATCACTGTGTCACCGTGCTGCCCCAGGTCCCTGGCACTGTGAGACAGCAGTGCTAATCACTGTGTCACCGTGCTGCCCCGGGTCCCTGGCACTGTGAGACAGCAGTGCTAATCACTGAGTCACCGTGCTGCCCCGGGTCCCTGGCGCTGTGAGACAGCAGTGTGAATCACTGTGTCACCGTGCTGCCCCGGGTCCCTGGCACTGTGAGACAGCAGTGTGAATCACTGTGTCACCGTGCTGCCCCGGGTCCCTGGCACTGTGAGACAGCAGTGCTAATCACTGTGTCACCGTGCTGCCCCGGGTCCCTGGCGCTGTGAGACAGCAGCGCTAATCACTGTGTCACCGTGCTGCCCCGGGTCCCTGGCACTGTGAGACAGCAGCGCTAATCACTGTGTCACCGTGCTGCCCCGGGTCCCTGGCACTGTGAGACAGCAGCGCTAATCACTGTGTCACCGTGCTGCCCCGGGTCCCTGGCACTGTGAGACAGCAGCGCTAATCACTGTGTCACCGTGCTGCCCCGGGTCTCTGGCACTGTGAGACAGCAGTGTGAATCACTGTGTCACCGTGCTGCCCCGGGTCCCTGGCGCTGTGAGACAGCAGTGTGAATCACTGTGTCACCGTGCTGCCCCGGGTCCCTGGCACTGTGAGACAGCAGTGTGAATCACTGTGTCACCGTGCTGCCCCAGGTCCCTGGCACTGTGAGACAGCAGTGTGAATCACTGTGTCACCGTGCTGCCCCGGGTCCCTGGCGCTGTGAGACAGCAGTGCTAATCACTGTGTCACCGTGCTGCCCCGGGTCCCTGGCACTGTGAGACAGCAGTGCTAATCACTGTGTCACCCTGCTGCCCCGGGTCCCTGGCACTGTGAGACAGCAGTGCTAATCACTGTGTCACCGTGCTGCCCCGGGTCCCTGGCACTGTGAGACAGCAGTGTTAATCACTGTGTCACCGTGCTGCCCCGGGTCCCTGGCGCTGTGAGACAGCAGTGTTAATCACTGTGTCACCGTGCTGCCCCGGGTCCCTGGCACTGTGAGACAGCAGAGTGAATCACTGTGTCACCGTGCTGCCCCGGGTCCCTGGCGCTGTGAGACAGCAGTGTTAATCACTGTGTCACCGTGCTGCCCCGGGTCCCTGGCACTGTGAGACAGCAGTGTGAATCACTGTGTTACCGTGCTGCCCCGGGTCCCTGGCACTGTGAGACAGCAGTGCTAATCACTGTATCACCGTGCTGCCCCGGGTCCCTGGCACTGTGAGACAGCAGTGCTAATCACTGTGTCACCGTGCTGCCCCAGGTCCCTGGCACTGTGAGACAGCAGTGCTAATCACTGTGTCACCGTGCTGCCCCGGGTCCCTGGCACTGTGAGACAGCAGTGTGAATCACTGTGTCACCGTGCTGCCCCGGGTCCCTGGCACTGTGAGACAGCAGTGTGAATCACTGTATCACCGTGCTGTCCCGGGTCCCTGGCACTGTGAGACAGCAGTGCTAATCACTGTGTCACCGTGCTGCCCCGGGTCCCTGGCACTGTGAGACAGCAGTGTGAATCACTGTGTCACCGTGCTGCCCCGGGTCCCTGGCACTGTGAGACAGCAGTGTGAATCACTGTGTCACCGTGCTGCCCCGGGTCCCTGGCACTGTGAGACAGCAGTGCTAATCACTGTGTCACCGTGCTGCCCCGGGTCCCTGGCACTGTGAGACAGCAGTGTGAATCACTGTGTCACCGTGCTGCCCCGGGTCCCTGGCACTGTGAGACAGCAGTGCTAATCACTGTGTCACCGTGCTGCCCCGGGTCCCTGGCGCTGTGAGACAGCAGTGCTAATCACTGTGTCACCGTGCTGCCCCGGGTCCCTGGCACTGTGAGACAGCAGTGCTAATCACTGTGTCACCGTGCTGCCCCGGGTCCCTGGCACTGTGAGACAGCAGCGCTAATCACTGTGTCACCGTGCTGCCCCGGGTCCCTGGCACTGTGAGACAGCAGCGCTAATCACTGTGTCACCGTGCTGCCCCGGGTCCCTGGCACTGTGAGACAGCAGCGCTAATCACTGTGTCACCGTGCTGCCCCGGGTCCCTGGCACTGTGAGACAGCAGCGCTAATCACTGTGTCACCGTGCTGCCCCGGGTCCCTGGCACTGTGAGACAGCAGTGTGAATCACTGTGTCACCGTGCTGCCCCAGGTCCCTGGCACTGTGAGACAGCAGTGTGAATCACTGTGTCACCGTGCTGCCCCGGGTCCCTGGCACTGTGAGACAGCAGTGCTAATCACTGTGTCACGGTGCTGCCCTGGGTCCCTGGCACTGTGAGACAGCAGTGTGAATCACTGTGTCACCGTGCTGCCCCGGGTCCCTGGCACTGTGAGACAGCAGTGCTAATCACTGTGTCACCGTGCTGCCCCGGGTCCCTGGCACTGTGAGACAGCAGTGTGAATCACTGTGTCACCGTGCTGCCCCGGGTCCCTGGCACTGTGAGACAGCAGTGCTAATCACTGTGTCACCGTGCTGTCCCGGGTCCCTGGCACTGTGAGACAGCAGTGCTAATCACTGTGTCACCGTGCTGCCCCGGGTCCCTGGCACTGTGAGACAGCAGCGCTAATCACTGTGTCACCGTGCTGCCCCGGGTCCCTGGCACTGTGAGACAGCAGTGTGAACCACTGTGTCACCGTGCTGCCCCGGGTCCCTGGCACTGTGAGACAGCAGTGCTAATCACTGTGTCACCGTGCTGCCCCGGGTCCCTGGCACAGTGAGACAGCAGTGTGAATCACTGTGTCACCGTGCTGCCCCGGGTCCCTGGCACTGTGAGACAGCAGTGTGAATCACTGTGTCACCGTGCTGCCCCGGGTCCCTGGCACTGTGAGACAGCAGTGTGAATCACTGTGTCACCGTGCTGCCCCGGGTCCCTGGCACTGTGAGACAGCAGTGTGAATCACTGTGTCACCGTGCTGCCCCGGGTCCCTGGCACTGTGAGACAGCAGTGCTAATCACTGTGTCACCGTGCTGCCCCGGGTCCCTGGCACTGTGAGACAGCAGTGCTAATCACTGTGTCACCGTGCTGCCCCGGGTCCCTGGCACTGTGAGACAGCAGTGCTAATCACTGTGTCACCGTGCTGCCCCGGGTCCCTGGCACTGTGAGACAGCAGTGTGAATCACTGTGTCACCGTGCTGCCCCGGGTCCCTGGCACTGTGAGACAGCAGCGCTAATCACTGTGTCACCGTGCTGCCCCGGGTCCCTGGCACTGTGAGACAGCAGCGCTAATCACTGTGTCACCGTGCTGCCCCGGGTCCCTGGCACTGTGAGACAGCAGCGCTAATCACTGTGTCACCGTGCTGCCCCGGGTCCCTGGCACTGTGAGACAGCAGTGTGAATCACTGTGTCACCGTGCTGCCCCGGGTCCCTGGCACTGTGAGACAGCAGCGCTAATCACTGTGTCACCGTGCTGCCCCGGGTCCCTGGCGCTGTGAGACAGCAGTGCTAATCACTGTGTCACCGTGCTGCCCCGGGTCCCTGGCACTGTGAGACAGCAGCGCTAATCACTGTGTCACCGTGCTGCCCCGGGTCCCTGGCGCTGTGAGACAGCAGCGCTAATCACTGTGTCACCGTGCTGTCCCGGGTCCCTGGCGCTGTGAGACAGCAGTGTGAATCACTGTGTCACCGTGCTGCCCCGGGTCCCTGGCACTGTGAGACAGCAGTGCTAATCAATGTGTCACCGTGCTGCCCCGGGTCCCTGGCACTGTGAGACAGCAGTGTGAATCACTGTGTCACCGTGCTGCCCCGGGTCCCTGGCACTGTGAGACAGCAGTGCTAATCACTGTGTCACCGTGCTGCCCCGGGTCCCTGGCACTGTGAGACAGCAGTGCTAATCACAGTGTCACCGTGCTGCCCCGGGTCCCTGGCACTGTGAGACAGCAGTGCTAATCACTGTCTCACCGTGCTGCCCAGGGTCCCTGGCACTGTGAGACAGCAGCGCTAATCACAGTGTCACCGTGCTGCCCCGGGTCCCTGGCACTGTGAGACAGCAGTGCTAATCACTGTGTCACCGTGCTGCCCCGGGTCCCTGGCACTGTGAGACAGCAGTGCTAATCACTGTGTCACCGTGCTGCCCCGGGTCCCTGGCACTGTGAGACAGCAGTGCTAATCACTGTGTCACCGTGCTGTCCCGGGTCCCTGGCGCTGTGACACAGCAGCGCTAATCACTGTGTCACCGTGCTGCCCCGGGTCCCTGGCGCTGTGAGACAGCAGTGTGAATCACTGTGTCACCGTGCTGCCCCGGGTCCCTGGCACTGTGAGACAGCAGTGCTAATCACTGTGTCACCGTGCTGCCCCGGGTCCCTGGCACTGTGAGACAGCAGTGCTAATCACTGTGTCACCGTGCTGCCCCGGGTCCCTGGCACTGTGAGACAGCAGTGTGAATCACTGTGTCACCGTGCTGCCCTGGGTCCCTGTCACTGTGAGACAGCAGCGCTAATCACTGTGTCACCGTGCTGCCCCGGGTCCCTGGCACTGTGAGACAGCAGTGCTAATCACTGTGTCACCGTGCTGCCCCGGGTCCCTGGCACTGTGAGACAGCAGTGCTAATCACTGTGTCACCGTGCTGTCCCGGGTCCCTGGCACTGTGAGACAGCAGTGCTAATCACTGTGTCACCGTGCTGCCCCGGGTCCCTGGCACTGTGAGACAGCAGCGCTAATCACTGTGTCACCGTGCTGCCCCGGGTCCCTGGCACTGTGAGACAGCAGTGTGAACCACTGTGTCACCGTGCTGCCCCGGGTCCCTGGCACTGTGAGACAGCAGTGCTAATCACTGTGTCACCGTGCTGCCCCGGGTCCCTGGCACAGTGAGACAGCAGTGTGAATCACTGTGTCACCGTGCTGCCCCGGGTCCCTGGCACTGTGAGACAGCAGTGTGAATCACTGTGTCACCGTGCTGCCCCGGGTCCCTGGCACTGTGAGACAGCAGTGTGAATCACTGTGTCACCGTGCTGCCCCGGGTCCCTGGCACTGTGAGACAGCAGTGTGAATCACTGTGTCACCGTGCTGCCCCGGGTCCCTGGCACTGTGAGACAGCAGTGCTAATCACTGTGTCACCGTGCTGCCCCGGGTCCCTGGCACTGTGAGACAGCAGTGCTAATCACTGTGTCACCGTGCTGCCCCGGGTCCCTGGCACTGTGAGACAGCAGTGCTAATCACTGTGTCACCGTGCTGCCCCGGGTCCCTGGCACTGTGAGACAGCAGTGTGAATCACTGTGTCACCGTGCTGCCCCGGGTCCCTGGCACTGTGAGACAGCAGCGCTAATCACTGTGTCACCGTGCTGCCCCGGGCGGGCACTGTGAGACAGCAGTGCTAATCACTGTGTCACCGTGCTGCCCCGGGTCCCTGGCACTGTGAGACAGCAGGCTGAATCACTGTGTCACCGTGCTGCCCCGGTCCCTGGCGCTGTGAGACAGCAGGCGCTAATCACTGTGTCACCGTGCTGCCTCGGGTCCGTGAGCAGCAGTGATCGATCACTGGTCACCCAGCAGCTATCACGTGTCCCCCGGGTCCCTGGCGCTGTGAGACAGCAGTGCTAATCACTGTGTCACCGTGCTGCCCCGGGTCCCTGGCACTGTGAGACAGCAGCGCTAATCACTGTGTCACCGTGCTGCCCCGGGTCCCTGGCGCTGTGAGACAGCAGCGCTAATCACTGTGTCACCGTGCTGTCCCGGGTCCCTGGCGCTGTGAGACAGCAGTGTGAATCACTGTGTCACCGTGCTGCCCCGGGTCCCTGGCACTGTGAGACAGCAGTGCTAATCAATGTGTCACCGTGCTGCCCCGGGTCCCTGGCACTGTGAGACAGCAGTGTGAATCACTGTGTCACCGTGCTGCCCCGGGTCCCTGGCACTGTGAGACAGCAGTGCTAATCACTGTGTCACCGTGCTGCCCCGGGTCCCTGGCACTGTGAGACAGCAGTGCTAATCACAGTGTCACCGTGCTGCCCCGGGTCCCTGGCACTGTGAGACAGCAGTGCTAATCACTGTCTCACCGTGCTGCCCAGGGTCCCTGGCACTGTGAGACAGCAGCGCTAATCACAGTGTCACCGTGCTGCCCCGGGTCCCTGGCACTGTGAGACAGCAGTGCTAATCACTGTGTCACCGTGCTGCCCCGGGTCCCTGGCACTGTGAGACAGCAGTGCTAATCACTGTGTCACCGTGCTGCCCCGGGTCCCTGGCACTGTGAGACAGCAGTGCTAATCACTGTGTCACCGTGCTGTCCCGGGTCCCTGGCGCTGTGACACAGCAGCGCTAATCACTGTGTCACCGTGCTGCCCCGGGTCCCTGGCGCTGTGAGACAGCAGTGTGAATCACTGTGTCACCGTGCTGCCCCGGGTCCCTGGCACTGTGAGACAGCAGTGCTAATCACTGTGTCACCGTGCTGCCCCGGGTCCCTGGCACTGTGAGACAGCAGTGTGAATCACTGTGTCACCGTGCTGCCCTGGGTCCCTGTCACTGTGAGACAGCAGCGCTAATCACTGTGTCACCGTGCTGCCCCGGGTCCCTGGCACTGTGAGACAGCAGTGCTAATCACTGTGTCACCGTGCTGCCCCGGGTCCCTGGCACTGTGAGACAGCAGTGCTAATCACTGTGTCACCGTGCTGCCCCGGGTCCCTGGCACTGTGAGACAGCAGTGTTAATCACTGTGTCACCGTGCTGCCCCGGGTCCCTGGCACTGTGAGACAGCAGTGTGAATCACTGTGTCACCGTGCTGCCCCGGGTCCCTGGCACTGTGAGACAGCAGTGCTAATCACTGTGTCACCGTGCTGCCCCGGGTCCCTGGCACTGTGAGACAGCAGTGTGAATCACTGTGTCACCGTGCTGCCCCGGGTCCCTGGCACTGTGAGACAGCAGTGCTAATCACTGTGTCACCGTGCTGCCCCGGGTCCCTGGCACTGTGAGACAGCAGTGTGAATCACTGTGTCACCGTGCTGCCCCAGGTCCCTGGCACTGTGAGACAGCAGTGTGAATCACTGTGTCACCGTGCTGTCCCGGGTCCCTGGCACTGTGAGACAGCAGTGCTAATCACTGTGTCACCGTGCTGCCCCGGGTCCCTGGCACTGTGAGACAGCAGTGCTAATCACTGTGTCACTGTGCTGCCCCGGGTCCATGGCACTGTGATACAGCAGTGCTAATCACTGTGTCACCGTGCTGCCCCGGGTCCCTGGCACTGTGAGACAGCAGTGTGAATCACTGTGTCACCGTGCTGCCCCGGGTCCCTGGCACTGTGAGACAGCAGTGCTAATCACTGTGTCACCGTGCTGCCCCGGGTCCCTGGCACTGTGAGACAGCAGTGTGAATCACTGTGTCACCGTGCTGCCCCGGGTCCCTGGCACTGTGAGACAGCAGTGCTAATCACTGTGTCACCGTGCTGCCCCGGGTCCCTGGCACTGTGAGACAGCACTGTGAATCACTGTGTCACCGTGCTGCCCCGGGTCCCTGGCACTGTGAGACAGCAGTGCTAATCACTGTGTCACCGTGCTGCCCCGGGTCCCTCGCACTGTGAGACAGCAGTGCTAATCACTGTGTCACCGTGCTGCCCCGGGTCCCTGGCACTGTGAGACAGCAGCGCTAATCACTGTGTCACCGTGCTGCCCCGGGTCCCTGGCACTGTGAGACAGCAGTGTGAACCACTGTGTCACCGTGCTGCCCCGGGTCCCTGGCACTGTGAGACAGCAGTGTGAATCACTGTGTCACCGTGCTGCCCCGGGTCCCTGGCACTGTGAGACAGCAGTGTGAATCACTGTGTCACCGTGCTGCCCCGGGTCCCTGGCACTGTCAGACAGCAGTGCTAATCACTGTGTCACCGTGCTGCCCCGGGTCCCTGGCACTGTGAGACAGCAGTGCTAATCACTGTGTCACCGTGCTGCCCCGGGTCCCTGGCACTGTGAGACAGCAGTGCTAATCACTGTGTCACCGTGCTGCCCCGGGTCCCTGGCACTGTGAGACAGCAGTGCTAATCACTGTGTCACCGTGCTGCCCCGGGTTCCTGGCACTGTGAGACAGCGTGCTAATCACTGTGTCACCGTGCTGCCCCGGGTCCCTGGCACTGTGAGACAGCAGTGCTAATCACTGTGTCACCGTGCTGCCCCGGGTCCCTGGCGCTGTGAGACAGCAGTGTGAATCACTGTGTCACCGTGCTGCCCCGGGTCCCTGGCACTGTGAGACAGCAGTGTGAATCACTGTGTCACCATGCTGCCCCGGGTCCCTGGCACTGTGAGACAGCAGCGCTAATCACTGTGTCACCGTGCTGCCCCAGGTCCCTGGCACTGTGAGACAGCAGTGTGAATCACTGTGTCACCGTGCTGCCCCGGGTCCCTGGCACTGTGAGACAGCAGTGTGAATCACTGTGTCACCATGCTGCCCCGGGTCCCTGGCACTGTGAGACAGCAGTGCTAATCACTGTGTCACCGTGCTGCCCCGGGTCCCTGGCACTGTGAGACAGCAGTGCTAATCACTGTGTCACCGTGCTGCCCTGGGTCCCTGGCACTGTGAGACAGCAGTGCTAATCACTGTGTCACCGTGCTGCCCCGGGTCCCTGGCACTGTGAGACAGCAGTGCTAATCACTGTGTCACCGTGCTGCCCCGGGTGCCTGGCACTGTGAGACAGCAGTGTGAATCACTGTGTCACCGTGCTGCCCTGGGTCCCTGGCACTGTGAGACAGCAGTGCTAATCACTGTGTCACCGTGCTGCCCCGGGTCCCTGGCACTGTGAGACAGCAGTGCTAATCACTGTGTCACCGTGCTGCCCCGGGTCCCTGGCACTGTGAGACAGCAGTGCTAATCACTGTGTCACCGTGCTGCCCCATGTCCCTGGCACTGTGAGACAGCAGTGCTAATCACTGTGTCACCGTGCTGCCCCGGGTCCCTGGCACTGTGAGACAGCAGTGTGAATCACTGTGTCACCGTGCTGCCCCGGGTCCCTGGCACTGTGAGACAGCAGTGCTAATCACTGTGTCACCGTGCTGCCCTGGGTCCCTGGCACTGTGAGACAGCAGTGCTAATCACTGTGTCACCGTGCTGCCCCGGGTCCCTGGCACTGTGAGACAGCAGTGTGAATCACTGTGTCACCGTGCTGCCCTGGGTCCCTGGCACTGTGAGACAGCAGTGCTAATCACTGTGTCACCGTGCTGCCCCGGGTCCCTGGCACTGTGAGACAGCACTGTGAATCACTGTGTCACCGTGCTGCCCTGGGTCCCTGGCACTGTGAGACAGCAGTGTGAATCACTGTGTCACCGTGCTGCCCCGGGTCCCTGGCACTGTGAGACAGCAGTGTGAATCACTGTGTCACCGTGCTGCCCCGGGTCCCTGGCACTGTGAGACAGCAGTGCTAATCACTGTGTCACCGTGCTGCCCCGGGTCCCTGGCGCTGTGAGACAGCAGTGTGAATCACTGTGTCACCGTGCTACCCCGGGTCCCTGGCACTGTGAGACAGCAGAGCTAATCACTGTGTCACCGTGCAGCCCTGGGTCCCTGGCACTGTGAGACAGCAGTGTGAATCACTGTGTCACCGTGCTGCCCGGGTCCCTGGCACTGTGAGACAGCAGTGCTAATCACTGTGTCACCGTGCTGCCCCGGGTCCCTGGCACTGTGAGACAGCAGTGCTAATCACTGTGTCACCGTGCTGCCCCGGGTCCCTGGCACTGTGAGACAGCAGTGCTAATCACTGTGTCACCGTGCTGTCCCGGGTCCCTGGCACTGTGAGACAGCAGTGTGAATCACTGTGTCACCGTGCTGCCCCGGGTCCCTGGCACTGTGAGACTGCAGTGCTAATCACTGTGTCACCGTGCTGCCCCGGGTCCCTGGCACTGTGAGACAGCAGTGTGAATCACTGTGTCACCGTGCTGCCCCGGGTACCTGGCACTGTGAGACAGCAGTGTGAATCTCTGTGTCACCGTGCTGCCCCGGGTCCCTGGCACTGTGAGACAGCAGTGTGAATCACTGTGTCACCGTGCTGCCCCGGGTCCCTGGCACTGTGAGACAGCAGTGTGAATCACTGTGTCACCGTGCTGCCCTGGGTCCCTGGCACTGTGAGACAGCAGTGCTAATCACTGTGTCACCGTGCTGCCCCGGGTCCCTGGCACTGTGAGACAGCAGTGTGAATCACTGTGTCACCGTGCTGCCCCGGGTCCCTGGCACTGTGAGACAGCAGTGTGAATCACTGTGTCACCGTGCTGCCCCGGGTCCCTGGCACTGTGAGACAGCAGTGTGAATCACTGTGTCACCGTGCTGCCCCTGGTCCCTGGCACTGTGAGACAGCAGTGTGAATCACTGTGTCACCGTGCTGCCCCGGGTCCCTGGCACTGTGAGACAGCAGTGCTAATCACAGTGTCACCGTGCTGCCCCGGGTCCCTGGCACTGTGAGACAGCAGTGCTAATCACTGTCTCACCGTGCTGCCCAGGGTCCCTGGCACTGTGAGACAGCAGCGTTAATCACAGTGTCACCGTGCTGCCCCGGGTCCCTGGCACTGTGAGACAGCAGTGCTAATCACTGTGTCACCGTGCTGCCCCGGGTCCCTGGCACTGTGAGACAGCAGTGCTAATCACTGTGTCACCGTGCTGCCCCGGGTCCCTGGCACTGTGAGACAGCAGTGCTAATCACTGTGTCACCGTGCTGTCCCGGGTCCCTGGCGCTGTGACACAGCAGCGCTAATCACTGTGTCACCGTGCTGCCCCGGGTCCCTGGCGCTGTGAGACAGCAGTGTGAATCACTGTGTCACCGTGCTGCCCCGGGTCCCTGGCACTGTGAGACAGCAGTGCTAATCACTGTGTCACCGTGCTGCCCCGGGTCCCTGGCACTGTGAGACAGCAGTGTGAATCACTGTGTCACCGTGCTGCCCTGGGTCCCTGGCACTGTGAGACAGCAGTGTTAATCACTGTGTCACCGTGCTGCCCTGGGTCCCTGGCACTGTGAGACAGCAGTGTTAATCACTGTGTCACCGTGCTGCCCCGGGTCCCTGGCACTGTGAGACAGCAGTGCTAATCACTGTGTCACCGTGCTGCCCCGGGTCCCTGGCACTGTGAGACAGCAGTGTGAATCACTGTGTCACCGTGCTGCCCCGGGTCCCTGGCACTGTGAGACAGCAGTGCTAATCACTGTGTCACCGTGCTGCCCCGGGTCCCTGGCACTGTGAGACAGCAGTGTGAATCACTGTGTCACCGTGCTGCCCCGGGTCCCTGGCACTGTGAGACAGCAGTGCTAATCACTGTGTCACCGTGCTGCCCCGGGTCCCTGGCACTGTGAGACAGCACTGTGAATCACTGTGTCACCGTGCTGCCCCGGGTCCCTGGCACTGTGAGACAGCAGTGCTAATCACTGTGTCACCGTGCTGCCCCGGGTCCCTCGCACTGTGAGACAGCAGTGCTAATCACTGTGTCACCGTGCTGCCCCGGGTCCCTGGCACTGTGAGACAGCAGCGCTAATCACTGTGTCACCGTGCTGCCCCGGGTCCCTGGCACTGTGAGACAGCAGTGTGAACCACTGTGTCACCGTGCTGCCCCGGGTCCCTGGCACTGTGAGACAGCAGTGTGAATCACTGTGTCACCGTGCTGCCCCGGGTCCCTGGCACTGTGAGACAGCAGTGTGAATCACTGTGTCACCGTGCTGCCCCGGGTCCCTGGCACTGTCAGACAGCAGTGCTAATCACTGTGTCACCGTGCTGCCCCGGGTCCCTGGCACTGTGAGACAGCAGTGCTAATCACTGTGTCACCGTGCTGCCCCGGGTCCCTGGCACTGTGAGACAGCAGTGCTAATCACTGTGTCACCGTGCTGCCCCGGGTCCCTGGCACTGTGAGACAGCAGTGCTAATCACTGTGTCACCGTGCTGCCCCGGGTTCCTGGCACTGTGAGACAGCGTGCTAATCACTGTGTCACCGTGCTGCCCCGGGTCCCTGGCACTGTGAGACAGCAGTGCTAATCACTGTGTCACCGTGCTGCCCCGGGTCCCTGGCGCTGTGAGACAGCAGTGTGAATCACTGTGTCACCGTGCTGCCCCGGGTCCCTGGCACTGTGAGACAGCAGTGTGAATCACTGTGTCACCATGCTGCCCCGGGTCCCTGGCACTGTGAGACAGCAGCGCTAATCACTGTGTCACCGTGCTGCCCCAGGTCCCTGGCACTGTGAGACAGCAGTGTGAATCACTGTGTCACCGTGCTGCCCCGGGTCCCTGGCACTGTGAGACAGCAGTGTGAATCACTGTGTCACCATGCTGCCCCGGGTCCCTGGCACTGTGAGACAGCAGTGCTAATCACTGTGTCACCGTGCTGCCCCGGGTCCCTGGCACTGTGAGACAGCAGTGCTAATCACTGTGTCACCGTGCTGCCCTGGGTCCCTGGCACTGTGAGACAGCAGTGCTAATCACTGTGTCACCGTGCTGCCCCGGGTCCCTGGCACTGTGAGACAGCAGTGCTAATCACTGTGTCACCGTGCTGCCCCGGGTGCCTGGCACTGTGAGACAGCAGTGTGAATCACTGTGTCACCGTGCTGCCCTGGGTCCCTGGCACTGTGAGACAGCAGTGCTAATCACTGTGTCACCGTGCTGCCCCGGGTCCCTGGCACTGTGAGACAGCAGTGCTAATCACTGTGTCACCGTGCTGCCCCGGGTCCCTGGCACTGTGAGACAGCAGTGCTAATCACTGTGTCACCGTGCTGCCCCATGTCCCTGGCACTGTGAGACAGCAGTGCTAATCACTGTGTCACCGTGCTGCCCCGGGTCCCTGGCACTGTGAGACAGCAGTGTGAATCACTGTGTCACCGTGCTGCCCCGGGTCCCTGGCACTGTGAGACAGCAGTGCTAATCACTGTGTCACCGTGCTGCCCTGGGTCCCTGGCACTGTGAGACAGCAGTGCTAATCACTGTGTCACCGTGCTGCCCCGGGTCCCTGGCACTGTGAGACAGCAGTGTGAATCACTGTGTCACCGTGCTGCCCTGGGTCCCTGGCACTGTGAGACAGCAGTGCTAATCACTGTGTCACCGTGCTGCCCCGGGTCCCTGGCACTGTGAGACAGCACTGTGAATCACTGTGTCACCGTGCTGCCCTGGGTCCCTGGCACTGTGAGACAGCAGTGTGAATCACTGTGTCACCGTGCTGCCCCGGGTCCCTGGCACTGTGAGACAGCAGTGTGAATCACTGTGTCACCGTGCTGCCCCGGGTCCCTGGCACTGTGAGACAGCAGTGCTAATCACTGTGTCACCGTGCTGCCCCGGGTCCCTGGCGCTGTGAGACAGCAGTGTGAATCACTGTGTCACCGTGCTACCCCGGGTCCCTGGCACTGTGAGACAGCAGAGCTAATCACTGTGTCACCGTGCAGCCCTGGGTCCCTGGCACTGTGAGACAGCAGTGTGAATCACTGTGTCACCGTGCTGCCCCGGGTCCCTGGCACTGTGAGACAGCAGTGCTAATCACTGTGTCACCGTGCTGCCCCGGGTCCCTGGCACTGTGAGACAGCAGTGCTAATCACTGTGTCACCGTGCTGCCCCGGGTCCCTGGCACTGTGAGACAGCAGTGCTAATCACTGTGTCACCGTGCTGTCCCGGGTCCCTGGCACTGTGAGACAGCAGTGTGAATCACTGTGTCACCGTGCTGCCCCGGGTCCCTGGCACTGTGAGACTGCAGTGCTAATCACTGTGTCACCGTGCTGCCCCGGGTCCCTGGCACTGTGAGACAGCAGTGTGAATCACTGTGTCACCGTGCTGCCCCGGGTACCTGGCACTGTGAGACAGCAGTGTGAATCTCTGTGTCACCGTGCTGCCCCGGGTCCCTGGCACTGTGAGACAGCAGTGTGAATCACTGTGTCACCGTGCTGCCCCGGGTCCCTGGCACTGTGAGACAGCAGTGTGAATCACTGTGTCACCGTGCTGCCCTGGGTCCCTGGCACTGTGAGACAGCAGTGCTAATCACTGTGTCACCGTGCTGCCCCGGGTCCCTGGCACTGTGAGACAGCAGTGTGAATCACTGTGTCACCGTGCTGCCCCGGGTCCCTGGCACTGTGAGACAGCAGTGTGAATCACTGTGTCACCGTGCTGCCCCGGGTCCCTGGCACTGTGAGACAGCAGTGTGAATCACTGTGTCACCGTGCTGCCCCTGGTCCCTGGCACTGTGAGACAGCAGTGTGAATCACTGTGTCACCGTGCTGCCCCGGGTCCCTGGCACTGTGAGACAGCAGTGCTAATCACAGTGTCACCGTGCTGCCCCGGGTCCCTGGCACTGTGAGACAGCAGTGCTAATCACTGTCTCACCGTGCTGCCCAGGGTCCCTGGCACTGTGAGACAGCAGCGTTAATCACAGTGTCACCGTGCTGCCCCGGGTCCCTGGCACTGTGAGACAGCAGTGCTAATCACTGTGTCACCGTGCTGCCCCGGGTCCCTGGCACTGTGAGACAGCAGTGCTAATCACTGTGTCACCGTGCTGCCCCGGGTCCCTGGCACTGTGAGACAGCAGTGCTAATCACTGTGTCACCGTGCTGTCCCGGGTCCCTGGCGCTGTGACACAGCAGCGCTAATCACTGTGTCACCGTGCTGCCCCGGGTCCCTGGCGCTGTGAGACAGCAGTGTGAATCACTGTGTCACCGTGCTGCCCCGGGTCCCTGGCACTGTGAGACAGCAGTGCTAATCACTGTGTCACCGTGCTGCCCCGGGTCCCTGGCACTGTGAGACAGCAGTGTGAATCACTGTGTCACCGTGCTGCCCTGGGTCCCTGGCACTGTGAGACAGCAGTGTTAATCACTGTGTCACCGTGCTGCCCTGGGTCCCTGGCACTGTGAGACAGCAGTGTTAATCACTGTGTCACCGTGCTGCCCCGGGTCCCTGGCACTGTGAGACAGCAGTGCTAATCACTGTGTCACCGTGCTGCCCCGGGTCCCTGGCACTGTGAGACAGCAGTGTGAATCACTGTGTCACCGTGCTGCCCCGGGTCCCTGGCACTGTGAGACAGCAGTGCTAATCACTGTGTCACCGTGCTGCCCCGGGTCCCTGGCACTGTGAGACAGCAGTGTGAATCACTGTGTCACCGTGCTGCCCCGGGTCCCTGGCACTGTGAGACAGCAGTGCTAATCACTGTGTCACCGTGCTGCCCCGGGTCCCTGGCACTGTGAGACAGCACTGTGAATCACTGTGTCACCGTGCTGCCCCGGGTCCCTGGCACTGTGAGACAGCAGTGCTAATCACTGTGTCACCGTGCTGCCCCGGGTCCCTCGCACTGTGAGACAGCAGTGCTAATCACTGTGTCACCGTGCTGCCCCGGGTCCCTGGCACTGTGAGACAGCAGCGCTAATCACTGTGTCACCGTGCTGCCCCGGGTCCCTGGCACTGTGAGACAGCAGTGTGAACCACTGTGTCACCGTGCTGCCCCGGGTCCCTGGCACTGTGAGACAGCAGTGTGAATCACTGTGTCACCGTGCTGCCCCGGGTCCCTGGCACTGTGAGACAGCAGTGTGAATCACTGTGTCACCGTGCTGCCCCGGGTCCCTGGCACTGTCAGACAGCAGTGCTAATCACTGTGTCACCGTGCTGCCCCGGGTCCCTGGCACTGTGAGACAGCAGTGCTAATCACTGTGTCACCGTGCTGCCCCGGGTCCCTGGCACTGTGAGACAGCAGTGCTAATCACTGTGTCACCGTGCTGCCCCGGGTCCCTGGCACTGTGAGACAGCAGTGCTAATCACTGTGTCACCGTGCTGCCCCGGGTTCCTGGCACTGTGAGACAGCGTGCTAATCACTGTGTCACCGTGCTGCCCCGGGTCCCTGGCACTGTGAGACAGCAGTGCTAATCACTGTGTCACCGTGCTGCCCCGGGTCCCTGGCGCTGTGAGACAGCAGTGTGAATCACTGTGTCACCGTGCTGCCCCGGGTCCCTGGCACTGTGAGACAGCAGTGTGAATCACTGTGTCACCATGCTGCCCCGGGTCCCTGGCACTGTGAGACAGCAGCGCTAATCACTGTGTCACCGTGCTGCCCCAGGTCCCTGGCACTGTGAGACAGCAGTGTGAATCACTGTGTCACCGTGCTGCCCCGGGTCCCTGGCACTGTGAGACAGCAGTGTGAATCACTGTGTCACCATGCTGCCCCGGGTCCCTGGCACTGTGAGACAGCAGTGCTAATCACTGTGTCACCGTGCTGCCCCGGGTCCCTGGCACTGTGAGACAGCAGTGCTAATCACTGTGTCACCGTGCTGCCCTGGGTCCCTGGCACTGTGAGACAGCAGTGCTAATCACTGTGTCACCGTGCTGCCCCGGGTCCCTGGCACTGTGAGACAGCAGTGCTAATCACTGTGTCACCGTGCTGCCCCGGGTGCCTGGCACTGTGAGACAGCAGTGTGAATCACTGTGTCACCGTGCTGCCCTGGGTCCCTGGCACTGTGAGACAGCAGTGCTAATCACTGTGTCACCGTGCTGCCCCGGGTCCCTGGCACTGTGAGACAGCAGTGCTAATCACTGTGTCACCGTGCTGCCCCGGGTCCCTGGCACTGTGAGACAGCAGTGCTAATCACTGTGTCACCGTGCTGCCCCATGTCCCTGGCACTGTGAGACAGCAGTGCTAATCACTGTGTCACCGTGCTGCCCCGGGTCCCTGGCACTGTGAGACAGCAGTGTGAATCACTGTGTCACCGTGCTGCCCCGGGTCCCTGGCACTGTGAGACAGCAGTGCTAATCACTGTGTCACCGTGCTGCCCTGGGTCCCTGGCACTGTGAGACAGCAGTGCTAATCACTGTGTCACCGTGCTGCCCCGGGTCCCTGGCACTGTGAGACAGCAGTGTGAATCACTGTGTCACCGTGCTGCCCTGGGTCCCTGGCACTGTGAGACAGCAGTGCTAATCACTGTGTCACCGTGCTGCCCCGGGTCCCTGGCACTGTGAGACAGCACTGTGAATCACTGTGTCACCGTGCTGCCCTGGGTCCCTGGCACTGTGAGACAGCAGTGTGAATCACTGTGTCACCGTGCTGCCCCGGGTCCCTGGCACTGTGAGACAGCAGTGTGAATCACTGTGTCACCGTGCTGCCCCGGGTCCCTGGCACTGTGAGACAGCAGTGCTAATCACTGTGTCACCGTGCTGCCCCGGGTCCCTGGCGCTGTGAGACAGCAGTGTGAATCACTGTGTCACCGTGCTACCCCGGGTCCCTGGCACTGTGAGACAGCAGAGCTAATCACTGTGTCACCGTGCAGCCCTGGGTCCCTGGCACTGTGAGACAGCAGTGTGAATCACTGTGTCACCGTGCTGCCCCGGGTCCCTGGCACTGTGAGACAGCAGTGCTAATCACTGTGTCACCGTGCTGCCCCGGGTCCCTGGCACTGTGAGACAGCAGTGCTAATCACTGTGTCACCGTGCTGCCCCGGGTCCCTGGCACTGTGAGACAGCAGTGCTAATCACTGTGTCACCGTGCTGTCCCGGGTCCCTGGCACTGTGAGACAGCAGTGTGAATCACTGTGTCACCGTGCTACCCCGGGTCCCTGGCACTGTGAGACAGCAGTGCTAATCACTGTGTCACCGTGCTGCCCCGGGTCCCTGGCACTGTGAGACTGCAGTGCTAATCACTGTGTCACCGTGCTGCCCCGGGTCCCTGGCACTGTGAGAGAGCAGTGTGAATCACTGTGTCACCGTGCTGCCCCGGGTACCTGGCACTGTGAGACAGCAGTGTGAATCTCTGTGTCACCGTGCTGCCCCGGGTCCCTGGCACTGTGAGACAGCAGTGTGAATCACTGTGTCACCGTGCTGCCCCGGGTCCCTGGCACTGTGAGACAGCAGTGTGAATCACTGTGTCACCGTGCTGCCCTGGGTCCCTGGCACTGTGAGACAGCAGTGCTAATCACTGTGTCACCGTGCTGCCCCGGGTCCCTGGCACTGTGAGACAGCAGTGTGAATCACTGTGTCACCGTGCTGCCCCGGGTCCCTGGCACTGTGAGACAGCAGTGTGAATCACTGTGTCACCGTGCTGCCCCGGGTCCCTGGCACTGTGAGACAGCAGTGTGAATCACTGTGTCACCGTGCTGCCCCTGGTCCCTGGCACTGTGAGACAGCAGTGTGAATCACTGTGTCACCGTGCTGCCCCGGGTCCCTGGCACTGTGAGACAGCAGTGCTAATCACAGTGTCACCGTGCTGCCCCGGGTCCCTGGCACTGTGAGACAGCAGTGCTAATCACTGTCTCACCGTGCTGCCCAGGGTCCCTGGCACTGTGAGACAGCAGCGCTAATCACAGTGTCACCGTGCTGCCCCGGGTCCCTGGCACTGTGAGACAGCAGTGCTAATCACTGTGTCACCGTGCTGCCCCGGGTCCCTGGCACTGTGAGACAGCAGTGCTAATCACTGTGTCACCGTGCTGCCCCGGGTCCCTGGCACTGTGAGACAGCAGTGCTAATCACTGTGTCACCGTGCTGTCCCGGGTCCCTGGCGCTGTGACACAGCAGCGCTAATCACTGTGTCACCGTGCTGCCCCGGGTCCCTGGCGCTGTGAGACAGCAGTGTGAATCACTGTGTCACCGTGCTGCCCCGGGTCCCTGGCACTGTGAGACAGCAGTGCTAATCACTGTGTCACCGTGCTGCCCCGGGTCCCTGGCACTGTGAGACAGCAGTGTGAATCACTGTGTCACCGTGCTGCCCTGGGTCCCTGTCACTGTGAGACAGCAGCGCTAATCACTGTGTCACCGTGCTGCCCCGGGTCCCTGGCACTGTGAGACAGCAGTGCTAATCACTGTGTCACCGTGCTGCCCCGGGTCCCTGGCACTGTGAGACAGCAGTGCTAATCACTGTGTCACCGTGCTGCCCCGGGTCCCTGGCACTGTGAGACAGCAGTGTTAATCACTGTGTCACCGTGCTGCCCCGGGTCCCTGGCACTGTGAGACAGCAGTGTGAATCACTGTGTCACCGTGCTGCCCCGGGTCCCTGGCACTGTGAGACAGCAGTGCTAATCACTGTGTCACCGTGCTGCCCCGGGTCCCTGGCACTGTGAGACAGCAGTGTGAATCACTGTGTCACCGTGCTGCCCCGGGTCCCTGGCACTGTGAGACAGCAGTGCTAATCACTGTGTCACCGTGCTGCCCCGGGTCCCTGGCACTGTGAGACAGCAGTGTGAATCACTGTGTCACCGTGCTGCCCCAGGTCCCTGGCACTGTGAGACAGCAGTGTGAATCACTGTGTCACCGTGCTGTCCCGGGTCCATGGCACTGTGATACAGCAGTGCTAATCACTGTGTCACCGTGCTGCCCCGGGTCCCTGGCACTGTGAGACAGCAGTGTGAATCACTGTGTCACCGTGCTGCCCCGGGTCCCTGGCACTGTGAGACAGCAGTGCTAATCACTGTGTCACCGTGCTGCCCCGGGTCCCTGGCACTGTGAGACAGCAGTGTGAATCACTGTGTCACCGTGCTGCCCCGGGTCCCTGGCACTGTGAGACAGCAGTGCTAATCACTGTGTCACCGTGCTGCCCCGGGTCCCTGGCACTGTGAGACAGCACTGTGAATCACTGTGTCACCGTGCTGCCCCGGGTCCCTGGCACTGTGAGACAGCAGTGCTAATCACTGTGTCACCGTGCTGCCCCGGGTCCCTCGCACTGTGAGACAGCAGTGCTAATCACTGTGTCACCGTGCTGCCCCGGGTCCCTGGCACTGTGAGACAGCAGCGCTAATCACTGTGTCACCGTGCTGCCCCGGGTCCCTGGCACTGTGAGACAGCAGTGTGAACCACTGTGTCACCGTGCTGCCCCGGGTCCCTGGCACTGTGAGACAGCAGTGTGAATCACTGTGTCACCGTGCTGCCCCGGGTCCCTGGCACTGTGAGACAGCAGTGTGAATCACTGTGTCACCGTGCTGCCCCGGGTCCCTGGCACTGTCAGACAGCAGTGCTAATCACTGTGTCACCGTGCTGCCCCGGGTCCCTGGCACTGTGAGACAGCAGTGCTAATCACTGTGTCACCGTGCTGCCCCGGGTCCCTGGCACTGTGAGACAGCAGTGCTAATCACTGTGTCACCGTGCTGCCCCGGGTCCCTGGCACTGTGAGACAGCAGTGCTAATCACTGTGTCACCGTGCTGCCCCGGGTTCCTGGCACTGTGAGACAGCGTGCTAATCACTGTGTCACCGTGCTGCCCCGGGTCCCTGGCACTGTGAGACAGCAGTGCTAATCACTGTGTCACCGTGCTGCCCCGGGTCCCTGGCGCTGTGAGACAGCAGTGTGAATCACTGTGTCACCGTGCTGCCCCGGGTCCCTGGCACTGTGAGACAGCAGTGTGAATCACTGTGTCACCATGCTGCCCCGGGTCCCTGGCACTGTGAGACAGCAGCGCTAATCACTGTGTCACCGTGCTGCCCCAGGTCCCTGGCACTGTGAGACAGCAGTGTGAATCACTGTGTCACCGTGCTGCCCCGGGTCCCTGGCACTGTGAGACAGCAGTGTGAATCACTGTGTCACCATGCTGCCCCGGGTCCCTGGCACTGTGAGACAGCAGTGCTAATCACTGTGTCACCGTGCTGCCCCGGGTCCCTGGCACTGTGAGACAGCAGTGCTAATCACTGTGTCACCGTGCTGCCCTGGGTCCCTGGCACTGTGAGACAGCAGTGCTAATCACTGTGTCACCGTGCTGCCCCGGGTCCCTGGCACTGTGAGACAGCAGTGCTAATCACTGTGTCACCGTGCTGCCCCGGGTGCCTGGCACTGTGAGACAGCAGTGTGAATCACTGTGTCACCGTGCTGCCCTGGGTCCCTGGCACTGTGAGACAGCAGTGCTAATCACTGTGTCACCGTGCTGCCCCGGGTCCCTGGCACTGTGAGACAGCAGTGCTAATCACTGTGTCACCGTGCTGCCCCGGGTCCCTGGCACTGTGAGACAGCAGTGCTAATCACTGTGTCACCGTGCTGCCCGGGGTCCCTGGCACTGTGAGACAGCAGTGTGAATCACTGTGTCACCGTGCTGTCCCGGGTCCCTGGCACTGTGAGACAGCAGTGCTAATCACTGTGTCACCGTGCTGCCCCATGTCCCTGGCACTGTGAGACAGCAGTGCTAATCACTGTGTCACCGTGCTGCCCCGGGTCCCTGGCACTGTGAGACAGCAGTGTGAATCACTGTGTCACCGTGCTGCCCCGGGTCCCTGGCACTGTGAGACAGCAGTGCTAATCACTGTGTCACCGTGCTGCCCTGGGTCCCTGGCACTGTGAGACAGCAGTGCTAATCACTGTGTCACCGTGCTGCCCCGGGTCCCTGGCACTGTGAGACAGCAGTGTGAATCACTGTGTCACCGTGCTGCCCTGGGTCCCTGGCACTGTGAGACAGCAGTGCTAATCACTGTGTCACCGTGCTGCCCCGGGTCCCTGGCACTGTGAGACAGCACTGTGAATCACTGTGTCACCGTGCTGCCCTGGGTCCCTGGCACTGTGAGACAGCAGTGTGAATCACTGTGTCACCGTGCTGCCCCGGGTCCCTGGCACTGTGAGACAGCAGTGTGAATCACTGTGTCACCGTGCTGCCCCGGGTCCCTGGCACTGTGAGACAGCAGTGCTAATCACTGTGTCACCGTGCTGCCCCGGGTCCCTGGCGCTGTGAGACAGCAGTGTGAATCACTGTGTCACCGTGCTACCCCGGGTCCCTGGCACTGTGAGACAGCAGAGCTAATCACTGTGTCACCGTGCAGCCCTGGGTCCCTGGCACTGTGAGACAGCAGTGTGAATCACTGTGTCACCGTGCTGCCCCGGGTCCCTGGCACTGTGAGACAGCAGTGCTAATCACTGTGTCACCGTGCTGCCCCGGGTCCCTGGCACTGTGAGACAGCAGTGCTAATCACTGTGTCACCGTGCTGCCCCGGGTCCCTGGCACTGTGAGACAGCAGTGCTAATCACTGTGTCACCGTGCTGTCCCGGGTCCCTGGCACTGTGAGACAGCAGTGTGAATCACTGTGTCACCGTGCTACCCCGGGTCCCTGGCACTGTGAGACAGCAGTGCTAATCACTGTGTCACCGTGCTGCCCCGGGTCCCTGGCACTGTGAGACTGCAGTGCTAATCACTGTGTCACCGTGCTGCCCCGGGTCCCTGGCACTGTGAGACAGCAGTGTGAATCACTGTGTCACCGTGCTGCCCCGGGTACCTGGCACTGTGAGACAGCAGTGTGAATCTCTGTGTCACCGTGCTGCCCCGGGTCCCTGGCACTGTGAGACAGCAGTGTGAATCACTGTGTCACCGTGCTGCCCCGGGTCCCTGGCACTGTGAGACAGCAGTGTGAATCACTGTGTCACCGTGCTGCCCTGGGTCCCTGGCACTGTGAGACAGCAGTGCTAATCACTGTGTCACCGTGCTGCCCCGGGTCCCTGGCACTGTGAGACAGCAGTGTGAATCACTGTGTCACCGTGCTGCCCCGGGTCCCTGGCACTGTGAGACAGCAGTGTGAATCACTGTGTCACCGTGCTGCCCCGGGTCCCTGGCACTGTGAGACAGCAGTGTGAATCACTGTGTCACCGTGCTGCCCCTGGTCCCTGGCACTGTGAGACAGCAGTGTGAATCACTGTGTCACCGTGCTGCCCCGGGTCCCTGGCACTGTGAGACAGCAGTGCTAATCACTGTGTCACCGTGCTGCCCCGGGTCCCTGGCACTGTGAGACAGCAGTGCTAATCACTGTGTCACCGTGCTGCCCCGGGTCCCTGGTGCTGTGAGATAGCAGTGCTAATCACTGTGTCACCGTGCTGCCCCGGGTCCCTGGCACTGTGAGACAGCAGTGTGAATCACTATGTCACCGTGCTGCCCCGGGTCCCTGGCACTGTGAGACAGCAGTGTGAATCACTGTGTCACCGTGCTGCCCCGGGTCCCTGGCACTGTGAGACAGCAGTGCTAATCACTGTGTCACCGTGCTGCCCCGGGTCCCTGGCACAGTGAGACAGCAGTGTGAATCACTGTGTCACCGTGCTGCCCCGGGTTCCTGGCACTGTGAGACAGCGTGCTAATCACTGTGTCACCGTGCTGCCCCGGGTCCCTGGCACTGTGAGACAGCAGTGCTAATCACTGTGTCACCGTGCTGCCCCGGGTCCCTGGCGCTGTGAGACAGCAGTGTGAATCACTGTGTCACCGTGCTGCCCCGGGTCCCTGGCACTGTGAGACAGCAGTGTGAATCACTGTGTCACCATGCTGCCCCGGGTCCCTGGCACTGTGAGACAGCAGCGCTAATCACTGTGTCACCGTGCTGCCCCAGGTCCCTGGCACTGTGAGACAGCAGTGTGAATCACTGTGTCACCGTGCTGCCCCGGGTCCCTGGCACTGTGAGACAGCAGTGTGAATCACTGTGTCACCATGCTGCCCCGGGTCCCTGGCACTGTGAGACAGCAGTGCTAATCACTGTGTCACCGTGCTGCCCCGGGTCCCTGGCACTGTGAGACAGCAGTGCTAATCACTGTGTCACCGTGCTGCCCTGGGTCCCTGGCACTGTGAGACAGCAGTGCTAATCACTGTGTCACCGTGCTGCCCCGGGTCCCTGGCACTGTGAGACAGCAGTGCTAATCACTGTGTCACCGTGCTGCCCCGGGTCCCTGGCACTGTGAGACAGCAGTGTGAATCACTGTGTCACCGTGCTGCCCTGGGTCCCTGGCACTGTGAGACAGCAGTGCTAATCACTGTGTCACCGTGCTGCCCCGGGTCCCTGGCACTGTGAGACAGCAGTGCTAATCACTGTGTCACCGTGCTGCCCCGGGTCCCTGGCACTGTGAGACAGCAGTGCTAATCACTGTGTCACCGTGCTGCCCCATGTCCCTGGCACTGTGAGACAGCAGTGCTAATCACTGTGTCACCGTGCTGCCCCGGGTCCCTGGCACTGTGAGACAGCAGTGTGAATCACTGTGTCACCGTGCTGCCCCGGGTCCCTGGCACTGTGAGACAGCAGTGCTAATCACTGTGTCACCGTGCTGCCCTGGGTCCCTGGCACTGTGAGACAGCAGTGCTAATCACTGTGTCACCGTGCTGCCCCGGGTCCCTGGCACTGTGAGACAGCAGTGTGAATCACTGTGTCACCGTGCTGCCCTGGGTCCCTGGCACTGTGAGACAGCAGTGCTAATCACTGTGTCACCGTGCTGCCCCAGGTCCCTGGCACTGTGAGACAGCACTGTGAATCACTGTGTCACCGTGCTGCCCTGGGTCCCTGGCACTGTGAGACAGCAGTGTGAATCACTGTGTCACCGTGCTGCCCCGGGTCCCTGGCACTGTGAGACAGCAGTGTGAATCACTGTGTCACCGTGCTGCCCCGGGTCCCTGGCACTGTGAGACAGCAGTGCTAATCACTGTGTCACCGTGCTGCCCCGGGTCCCTGGCGCTGTGAGACAGCAGTGTGAATCACTGTGTCACCGTGCTACCCCGGGTCCCTGGCACTGTGAGACAGCAGAGCTAATCACTGTGTCACCGTGCAGCCCTGGGTCCCTGGCACTGTGAGACAGCAGTGTGAATCACTGTGTCACCGTGCTGCCCCGGGTCCCTGGCACTGTGAGACAGCAGTGCTAATCACTGTGTCACCGTGCTGCCCCGGGTCCCTGGCACTGTGAGACAGCAGTGCTAATCACTGTGTCACCGTGCTGCCCCGGGTCCCTGGCACTGTGAGACAGCAGTGCTAATCACTGTGTCACCGTGCTGTCCCGGGTCCCTGGCACTGTGAGACAGCAGTGTGAATCACTGTGTCACCGTGCTACCCCGGGTCCCTGGCACTGTGAGACAGCAGTGCTAATCACTGTGTCACCGTGCTGCCCCGGGTCCCTGGCACTGTGAGACTGCAGTGCTAATCACTGTGTCACCGTGCTGCCCCGGGTCCCTGGCACTGTGAGACAGCAGTGTGAATCACTGTGTCACCGTGCTGCCCCGGGTACCTGGCACTGTGAGACAGCAGTGTGAATCTCTGTGTCACCGTGCTGCCCCGGGTCCCTGGCACTGTGAGACAGCAGTGTGAATCACTGTGTCACCGTGCTGCCCCGGGTCCCTGGCACTGTGAGACAGCAGTGTGAATCACTGTGTCACCGTGCTGCCCTGGGTCCCTGGCACTGTGAGACAGCAGTGCTAATCACTGTGTCACCGTGCTGCCCCGGGTCCCTGGCACTGTGAGACAGCAGTGTGAATCACTGTGTCACCGTGCTGCCCCGGGTCCCTGGCACTGTGAGACAGCAGTGTGAATCACTGTGTCACCGTGCTGCCCCGGGTCCCTGGCACTGTGAGACAGCAGTGTGAATCACTGTGTCACCGTGCTGCCCCTGGTCCCTGGCACTGTGAGACAGCAGTGTGAATCACTGTGTCACCGTGCTGCCCCGGGTCCCTGGCACTGTGAGACAGCAGTGCTAATCACTGTGTCACCGTGCTGCCCCGGGTCCCTGGCACTGTGAGACAGCAGTGCTAATCACTGTGTCACCGTGCTGCCCCGGGTCCCTGGTGCTGTGAGATAGCAGTGCTAATCACTGTGTCACCGTGCTGCCCCGGGTCCCTGGCACTGTGAGACAGCAGTGTGAATCACTATGTCACCGTGCTGCCCCGGGTCCCTGGCACTGTGAGACAGCAGTGTGAATCACTGTGTCACCGTGCTGCCCCGGGTCCCTGGCACTGTGAGACAGCAGTGCTAATCACTGTGTCACCGTGCTGCCCCGGGTCCCTGGCACAGTGAGACAGCAGTGTGAATCACTGTGTCACCGTGCTGCCCCGGGTCCCTGGCACTGTGAGACAGCAGTGCTAATCACTGTGTCACCGTGCTGCCCCGGGTCCCTGGCACAGTGAGACAGCAGTGTGAATCACTGTGTCACCGTGCTGCCCCGGGTCCCTGGCACTGTGAGACAGCAGTGTGAATCACTGTGTCACCGTGCTGCCCCGGGTCCCTGGCACTGTGAGACAGCAGTGCTAATCACTGTGTCACCGTGCTGCCCCGGGTCCCTGGCACTGTGAGACAGCAGTGTGAATCACTGTGTCACCGTGCTGCCCCGGGTCCCTGGCACTGTGAGACAGCAGTGCTAATCACTGTATCACCGTGCTGCCCCGGGGCCCTGGCTCTGTGAGACAGCAGTGTGAATCACTGTGTCACCGTGCTGCCCCGGGTCCCTGGCACTGTGAGACAGCAGTGCTAATCACTGTGTCACCGTGCTGCCCCAGGTCCCTGGCACTGTGAGACAGCAGTGTGAATCACTGTGTCACCGTGCTGCCCCGGGTCCCTGGCACTGTGAGACAGCAGTGTGAATCACTGTGTCACCGTGCTGCCCCGGGTCCCTGGCACTGTGAGACAGCAGTGCTAATCACTGTGTCACCGTGCTGCCCCGGGGCCCTGGCTCTGTGAGACAGCAGTGTGAATCACTGTGTCACCGTGCTGCCCCGGGTCCCTGGCACTGTGAGACAGCAGTGCTAATCACTGTGTCACCGTGCTGCCCCAGGTCCCTGGCACTGTGAGACAGCAGTGTGAATCACTGTGTCACCGTGCTGCCCCGGGTCCCTGGCACTGTGAGACAGCAGTGTGAATCACTGTGTCACCGTGCTGCCCCGGGTCCCTGGCACTGTGAGACAGCAGTGTGAATCACTGTGTCACCGTGCTGCCCCGGGTCCCTGGCACTGTGAGACAGCAGTGTGAATCACTGTGTCACCGTGCTGCCCCGGGTCCCTGGCACTGTGAGACAGCAGTGTGAATCACTGTGTCACCGTGCTGCCCCGGGTCCCTGGCACTGTGAGACAGCAGTGTGAATCACTGTGTCACCGTGCTGCCCTGGGTCCCTGGCACTGTGAGACAGCAGTGTTAATCACTGTGTCACCGTGCTGCCCTGGGTCCCTGGCACTGTGAGACAGCAGTGTTAATCACTGTGTCACCGTGCTGCCCCGGGTCCCTGGCACTGTGAGACAGCAGTGCTAATCACTGTGTCACCGTGCTGCCCCGGGTCCCTGGCACTGTGAGACAGCAGTGTGAATCACTGTGTCACCGTGCTGCCCCGGGTCCCTGGCACTGTGAGACAGCAGTGCTAATCACTGTGTCACCGTGCTGCCCCGGGTCCCTGGCACTGTGAGACAGCAGTGTGAATCACTGTGTCACCGTGCTGCCCCGGGTCCCTGGCACTGTGAGAC
>NW_027650830.1:0-41000 GCF_965287045.1 Carcharhinus amblyrhynchos
GCGCGTGAGAGAGAGACCGTGCGTGTGAGAGAGAGACCGTGCGCGTGAGAGAGAGAGAGACCGTGCGCGTGAGAGAGAGAGAGACCGTGCGCGTGAGAGAGAGAGAGAGAGACCGTGCGCGTGAGAGAGAGAGAGACCGTGCGCGTGAGAGAGAGAGAGACCGTACGCGTGAGAGAGAGAGAGACCGTGCGCGAGAGAGAGAGAGACCGTGCGCGTGAGAGAGAGAGAGACCGTGCGCATGAGAGAGAGAGAGACCGTGCGCGCGAGAGGAGAGAGACCGTGCGCGCGAGAGGAGAGAGACCGTGCGCGCGAGAGGAGAGAGACCGTGCGCGCGAGAGGAGAGAGACCGTGCGCGCGAGAGGAGAGAGACCGTGCGCGCGAGAGGAGAGAGACCGTGCGCGCGGGAGGAGAGAGACCGTGCGCGCGAGAGGAGAGAGACCGTGCGCGCGAGAGAAGAGAGACCGTGCGCGCGAGGGAAGAGAGACCGAGCGCGCGAGAGAAGAGACCGTGCGCGCGAGAGAAGAGAGACCGTGCGCGAGAGGAGAGAGACCGTGCGCGCGAGAGAAGAGAGAACGTGCGCGCGAGAGGAGAGAGACGGTGCGCGCGAGAGAAGAGTGACCGTGCGCGCGAGAGAAGAGTGACCGTGCGCGCGAGAGAAGAGAGACCGTGCGCGCGAGAGAAGAGAGACCGTGCGCGCGAGAAGAGTGACCGTGCGCGCGAAAGAGTGACCGTGCGCACGTGAGAGAGAGAGACCGTGCGCGTGAGAGAGAGAGAGACCGTGCGCGTGAGAGAGAGAGACCGTGCGCACGTGAGAGAGAGAGACCGTGCGCGTGAGAGAGAGAGAGACCGTGCGCGTGAGAGAGAGACCGTGCGCGAGAGAGAGAGAGACCGTGCGCACGTGAGAGAGAGAGACCGTGCGCACGTGAGAGAGAGAGACCGTGCGCGTGAGAGAGAGAGACCGTGCGCGTGAGAGAGAGAGAATGTGCGCGCGAGGGAGAGAATGTGCGCGCGAGAGGAGAGAGACCGTGCGCGCGAGAGAGAGAACGTGCGCGCAAGAGAAGAGAGACCGTGCGTGCAAGGAGAGACCGTGCGCACGAGGAGAGGCCGTGCGCGCGAGAGAGGCCGTGCGCGCGAGAGAGGCCGTGCGCGCGAGAGAAGAGAGACCGTGCGCGAGAGGAGAGAGACCGTGCGCGCGAGAGAAGAGAGAACGTGCGCGCGAGAGGAGAGAGACGGTGCGCGCGAGAGAAGAGTGACCGTGCGCGCGAGAGAAGAGTGACCGTGCGCGCGAGAGAAGAGAGACCGTGCGCGCGAGAGAAGAGAGACCGTGCGCGCGAGAAGAGTGACCGTGCGCGCGAAAGAGTGACCGTGCGCACGTGAGAGAGAGAGACCGTGCGCGTGAGAGAGAGAGAGACCGTGCGCGTGAGAGAGAGAGACCGTGCGCACGTGAGAGAGAGAGACCGTGCGCGTGAGAGAGAGAGAGACCGTGCGCGTGAGAGAGAGACCGTGCGCGTGAGAGAGAGACCGTGCGCGAGAGAGAGAGAGACCGTGCGCACGTGAGAGAGACCGTGCGCGTGAGAGAGAGAGACCGTGCGCGTGAGAGAGAGAGAACGTGCGCGCGAGGGAGAGAATGTGCGCGCGAGAGGAGAGAGACCGTGCGCGCGAGAGAGAGAACGTGCGCGCAAGAGAAGAGAGACCGTGCGCGCAAGGAGAGACCGTGCGCACGAGGAGAGGCCGTGCGCGCGAGAGAGGCCGTGCGCGCAAGAGAAGAGAGAACGTGCGCGCGAGAGGAGAGAGACCGTGCGCGCGAGAGGAGAGAGAACGTGCACGCGAGAGAAGAGTGACCGTGCGCACGAGAGAAGAGAGACCGTGCGCGCGAGAAGAGACCGTGCGCGCGAGAGAAGAGTGACCGTGCGCGTGAGACCGTGCGCGTGAGAGACCGTGCGCGTGAGAGAGAGAGAGACCGTGCGCGTGAGAGAGAGAGAGAACGTGCGCGCGAGAGAAGAGATACCGTGCGCGTGAGAGAGACCGTGCGCGTGAGAGAGAGACCGTGCGTGCAAGAGATAGAGACCGTGCGCGTGAGAGAGAGAGAGGGAGAGACCGTGCGCGTGAGAGAGACCGTGCGCGTGAGAGAGAGACCGTGCGCGTGAGAGAGAGAGAGACCGTGCGCGTGAGAGAGACCGTGCGCGTGAGAGAGAGAGAGCGTGCGCGTGAGAGAGAGACCGTGCGCGTGAGAGAGAGAGAGACCGTGCGCGTGAGAGAGAGAGAGAGAGAGAGACCGTGCGCGTGTGAGAGACCGTGCGCGTGAGAGAGAGAGAGAGAGAGACCGTGCGCGTGAGAGAGACCGTGCGCGTGAGAGAGAGAGAGACCGTGCGCGTGAGAGAGAGAGAGACCGTGCGCGTGAGAGAGAGAGAGACCGTGCGCGTGAGAGAGACCGTGCGCGTGAGAGAGAGAGAGACCGTGTGCATGAGAGAGAGAGAGACTGTGCGCATGAGAGAGAGAGAGACCGTGCGCGCGAGAGGAGACCGTGCGCGCGAGAGGAGACCGTGCGCGCGAGAGGAGAGAGACCGTGCGCGCGAGAGGAGAGAGACCGTGCGCGCGAGAGGAGAGAGACCGTGCGCGCGAGAGGAGAGAGACCGTGCGCGCGAGGAGAGAGACCGTGCGCGCGAGAGGAGAGAGACCGTGCGCGCGGGAGGAGAGAGACCGTGCGCGCGGGAGGAGAGAGACCGTGCGCGCGGGAGGAGAGAGACCGTGCGCGCGGGAGGAGAGAGACCGTGCGCGCGAGAGGAGAGAGACCGTGCGCGCGAGAGATGAGAGACCGTGCGCGCGAGGGAAGAGAGACCGAGCACGCGAGAGAAGAGACCGTGCGCGCGAGAGAAGAGAGACCGTGCGCGAGAGGAGAGAGACCGTGCGCGCGAGAGAAGAGAGAACGTGCGCGCGAGAGGAGAGAGACGGTGCGCGCGAGAGAAGAGAGACCGTGCGCGCGAGAGGAGATATACCGTGCGTGCGAGAGAAGAGTGACGGTGCGCGCGAGAGAAGAGTGACCGTGCGCGCGAGAGAAGAGTGACCGTGCGCGCGAGAGAAGAGAGACCGTGCGCGTGAGAAGAGAGACCGTGCGCGCGAGAAGAGTGACCGTGCGCGCGAAAGAGTGACCGTGCGCACGTGAGAGAGAGACCGTGCGCGTGAGAGAGAGAGAGACCGTGCGCGTGAGAGAGAGAGACCGTGCGCACGTGAGAGAGAGAGACCGTGCGCGTGAGAGAGAGAGTGACCGTGCGCGTGAGAGAGAGACCGTGCGCGTGAGAGAGAGAGAGACCGTGCGCACGTGAGAGAGAGAGACTGTGCGCGTGAGAGAGAGACCGTGCGCGTGAGAGAGAGAGAGACCGTGCGCACGTGAGAGAGAGAGACCGTGCGCGTGAGAGAGAGAGACTGTGCGCACGTGAGAGAGACCGTGCACGAGAGAGAGAGAGACCGTGCACGTGAGAGAGAGACCGTGCGCGTGAGAGAGAGAGAGACCGTGCACGTGAGAGAGAGACCGTGCGCGTGAGAGACCGTGCGCGTGAGAGAGAGAGAGACCGTGCACGTGAGAGAGACCGTGCATGTGAGAGAGAGACCGTGCGCGTGAGAGAGAGACAGTGCGCGTGAGAGAGAGAGAGACCGTGTGCGTGAGAGAGAGAGAGACCGTGCGCGTGAGAGAGACCGTGCGCGTGAGAGAGAGAGACCGTGGGCGTGAGAGAGAGACCGTGCGCGTGAGAGAGAGAGAGAGAGAGACCGTGCGCGTGAGAGAGAGAGAGACCGTGCGCGTGAGAGAGACCGTGCGCGAGAGAGACCGTGCGTGTGAGAGAGACCGTGCGCGTGAGAGAGAGAGACCGTGCGCGTGACAGAGAGAGACCGTGCGCGTGACAGAGAGAGACCGTGCGCGTGAGAGAGACCGTGCGCGTGAGAGAGATACCGTGCGCGTGAGAGAGAGAGAGAGAGACCGTGCGCGTGAGAGAGAGAGACCGTGCGCATGAGAGAGAGAGACCGTGCGCATGAGAGAGAGAGAGACCGTGCGCATGAGAGAGAGACCATGCACGTGAGAGAGACCGTGCGCGTGAGAGAGAGAGAGACCGTGCGCATGAGAGAGAGACCATGCACGTGAGAGAGACAGACCGTGCGCGTGAGAGAGAGAGACCGTGTGCGTGAGAGAGAGAGAGACCGTGCGCGTGAGAGAGAGAGAGACCGTGCGCACGTGAGAGAGAGACCGTGCGCGCGAGAGAGAGAGAACGTGCGCGTGAGAGAGACCGTGCGCGTGAGAGAGAGAGACCGTGCGCATGAGAGAGAGACCGTGCACGTGAGAGAGACAGACCGTGCGCGTGAGAGAGAGAGAGACCGTGCGCGTGAGAGAGAGAGACCGTGCGCGTGAGAGAGAGACCGTGCGCGTGAGAGAGAGAGACCGTGCGCGTGAGAGAGAGACCGTGCGCATGAGAGAGAGAGACCGTGCGCGTGAGAGAGAGACCGTGCGCATGAGAGAGAGACCGTGCGCGTGAGAGAGAGACCGTGCGCGTGAGAGAGAGACCGTGCGCGTGAGAGAGAGAGAGACCGTGCGCGTGAGAGAGAGAGACCGTGCGCGTGAGAGAGAGAGACCGTGCGCGCGAGAGAGAGAGACCGTGCGCGTGAGAGAGAGAGACCGTGCGCGCGAGAGAGAGAGACCGTGCACGTGAGAGAGAGACCGTGCGCGTGAGAGAGAGAGAGACCGTGCGCGTGAGAGAGAGAGAGACCGTGCGCGTGAGAGAGAGAGAGACCGTGCGCGTGAGAGAGACCGTGCGCGTGAGAGAGAGACCGTGCGCGTGAGAGAGAGAGAGACCGTGCGCGCGAGAGAGAACGTGCGCGTGAGAGAGAGAGAGACCGTGCACGTGAGAGAGAGAGACCGTGCACGTGAGAGACCGTGCGCGTGAGAGAGAGACCGTGCACGTCAGAGAGAGAGACCGTGCGCGTGAGAGAGAGACCGTGCGCGTGAGAGGGAGACCGTGCGCGTGAGAGAGAGAGACCGTGCGCGTGAGAGAGAGAGAGACCGTGCGCGTGAGAGAGAGAGAGACCGTGCGCATGAGAGAGAGAGAGACCGTGCGCGTGAGAGAGAGACTGTGCGCGGGAGAGAGAGACTGTGCGCGGGAGAGAGAGACTGTGCGCGTGAGAGAGAGAGACCCTGCGCGTGAGAGAGAGACCGTGCGCGTGGGAGAGAGACCGTGCGCGTGAGAGAGAGAGACCGTGCGCGTGAGAGAGAGAGAGACCGTGCACGTGAGAGAGAGACTGTGCGCGTGAGAGAGAGACCGTGCGCGTGAGAGAGAGACCGTGCGCGTGAGAGAGAGAGACCGTGCGCGTGAGAGACCGTGCGCGTGAGAGAGAGAGACCCTGCGCGTGAGAGACCGTGCGCGTGAGAGAGAGAGACCTTGCGCGTGAGAGAGAGACCGTGCACGTGAGAGAGAGAGACCGTGCGCGTGAGAGACCGTGCGTGTGAGAGAGAGACCGTGCGCGAGAGAGAGACCGTGCGCGTGAGACCGTGCGCGTGAGAGAGAGACCGTGCGTGTGAGAGAGAGAGAGACCGTGCGCATGAGAGAGAGAGAGACCGTGCGCGTGAGAGAGATAGACCGTGCACGTGAGAGAGACCGTGCGTGTGAGAGAGACCGTGCGCGTGAGAGACCGTGCGCGTGAGAGAGACCGTGCGCGTGAGAGAGACTGTGCGCGTGAGAGACCGTGCGCGTGAGAGAGAGAGACCGTGCGCGTGAGAGACAGACTGTGCGCGTGAGAGAGAGACCGTGAACGTGAGAGAGTGACCGTGCGCTTGAGAGAGAGACCGTGCGCGTGAGAGAGAGAGACCGTGCGCGAGAGAGAGAGAGACCGTGCGCGTGAGAGACAGTGCGCGTGAGAGAGACCGTGCGCGTGAGAGGGAGACCGTGCGCGTGAGAGAGAGAGACCGTGCGCGTGAGAGAGAGACCGTGCGCGTGAGAGAGAGACCGTGCGCGTGAGATAGAGAGAGACCGTGCGCGTGAGAGAGAGACTGTGCGCGGGAGAGAGAGACGGTGCGCGAGAGAGAGACTGTGCGCGGGAGAGAGAGACTGTGCGCGGGAGAGAGAGAGACCCTGCGCGTGAGAGAGAGAGACCGTGCGCGTGAGAGACCGTGCGCGTGAGAGAGACCGTGCGCGTGAGAGAGAGAGAGACCGTGCGCGTGAGAGAGAGAGAGACCGTGCGCGTGAGAGAGAGACCGTGCGCGTGAGAGAGAGACCGTGCGCGTGAGAGAGAGACCGTGCGCGTGAGAGAGAGAGACCGTGCGCGTGAGAGAGAGACCATGCGCGTGAGAGAGAGACCGTGCGCGTGAGAGAGAGACCGTGTGCGTGAGAGAGACCATGCGCGTGAGAGAGACCGTGCGCGTGAGAGACCGTGCGCGTGAGAGAGAGAGACCGTGCGCGTGAGAGAGAGAGACCGTGCGCGTGAGAGAGAGAGACCGTGCGCGTGAGAGAGAGAGACCGTGCGCGTGAGAGAGACCGTGCGCGTGAGAGAGAGAGACCGTGCGCGTGAGAGACTGTGCGCGTGAGAGAGAGACCCTGCGCGTGAGAGAGAGACCGTGCGCGTGAGAGAGAGAGAGACCGTGCGCGTGAGAGAGAGAGACCGTGCGCGTGAGAGAGAGACCGTGCGCGTGAGAGAGAGACTGTGCACGTGAGAGAGAGAGACCGTGCGCGTGAGAGAGACCGTGCGCGTGAGAGAGAGACCGTGCGCATGAGAGAGAGAGACCGTGCGCGTGAGAGAGAGACCGTGCGCGTGAGACAGAGACTGTGCGCGTGAGAGAGAGACTGTGCGCGTGAGAGAGACCGTGCGCGTGAGAGAGAGACTGTGCGCGTGAGAGAGAGAGAGACTGTGCGCGTGAGAGAGAGAGAGACTGTGCGCGTGAGAGAGAGAGAGAGACCGTGCGCGTGAGAGACCGTGCGCGTGAGAGAGACAGAGACCGTGCGTGTGAGAGGAGAGAGACCGTGCGCGTGAGAGGAGAGAGACCGTGCGCGTGAGAGAGAGATAGACCGTGCGCGTGAGAGAGACCGTGCGTGTGAGAGAGAGAGACCGTGCGCGTGAGAGAGAGAGACCATGCGCGTGAGAGAGACCGAGCGCGTGAGAGAGAGACCGTGCGCGTGAGAGAGAGAGAGACCGTGCGCGTGAGAGAGAGACCGTGCACGTGAGAGCGAGAGACCGTGCACGTGAGAGAGAGACCGTGCGCGTGAGAGAGAGAGACCGTGCGCGTGAGAGACCGTGCGCGTGAGAGAGACCGTGCGCGTGAGAGAGAGAGACCGTGCGCGTGAGAGAGAGAGACCGTGCGCGTGAGAGAGACCGTGCGCGTGAGAGGGAGACCGTCCGCGTGAGAGACCGTGCGCGTGAGAGAGAGAGACCGTGCGCGTGAGAGAGACCGTGCGCGTGAGAGACCGTGCGTGAGAGAGAGAGAGAGACCGTGCGCGTGAGAGAGACCGTGCGCGTGAGAGAGAGACCGTGCGTGTGAGAGAGAGAGACCGTGCGCGTGAGAGAGAGAGAGACCGTGCGCGTGAGAGAGAGAGACCGTGCACGTGAGAGAGAGACTGTGCGCGTGAGAGAGAGAGACCGTGCGCTTGAGAGAGAGAGACCATGCGCGTGAGAGAGAGAGACCGTGCGCGTGAGAGAGAGAGACCGTGCGCGTGAGAGAGACTGTGCGCGTGAGAGACCGTGCGCGTGAGAGAGAGAGACCGTGCGCGTGAGAGACAGACTGTGCGCGTGAGAGAGAGAGACCGTGCGCGTGAGAGAGAGAGACCGTGCGCGAGAGAGAGAGAGACCGTGCGCGTGAGAGACAGTGCGCGAGAGAGAGACCGTGCGCGTGAGAGACAGTGCGCGTGAGAGAGACCGTGCGCGTGAGAGGGAGACCGTGCGCGTGAGAGAGAGACCGTGCGCGTGAGAGAGAGAGACCGTGCGCGTGAGAGAGAGACCGTGCGCGTGAGAGAGAGAGACCGTGCGCGTGAGAGAGAGAGAGACCGTGCGCGTGAGAGAGAGACTGTGCGCGGGAGAGGGACTGTGCGCGGGAGAGAGAGAGACCCTGCGCGTGAGAGAGAGAGACCGTGCGCGTGAGAGAGACCGTGCGCGTGAGAGAGAGAGAGACCGTGCGCGTGAGAGAGACCGTGCGCGTGAGAGAGAGACCGTGCGCGTGAGAGAGAGACCGTGCGCGTGAGAGAGAGACCGTGCGCGTGAGAGAGAGACCGTGCGCGTGAGAGAGAGAGACCCTGCGCTTGAGAGAGAGAGACCGTGCGCGAGAGGAGAGAGATCGTGCGCATGAGAGACCGTGCCCGTGAGAGAGAGACCGTGCGCGTGAGAGAGAGACCGTGCGCGTGAGAGAGAGACCGTGCGCGTGAGAGACCGTGCGCGTGAGAGAGAGAGACCCTGCGCGTGAGAGAGACCGTGTGCGTGAGAGCGAGAGACCGTGCGCGTGAGAGGAGAGAGATCGTGCCCGTGAGAGAGAGAGAGACCGTGCGCGTGAGAGAGAGACCGTGCGCGTGAGAGAGAGACCGTGCGCGTGAGAGAGAGAGACCGTGCGCGTGAGAGAGAGAGACCGTGCGCGTGAGAGAGAGAGACCGTGCGCGTGAGAGAGAGAGACCGTGCGCGTGAGAGAGAGAGACCGTGCGCGTGAGAGAGACTGTGCGCGTGAGAGACCGTGCGCGTGAGAGAGAGAGACCGTGCGCGTGAGAGACAGACTGTGCGCGTGAGAGAGAGAGACCGTGCGCGTGAGAGAGAGAGACCGTGCGCGAGAGAGAGAGAGACCGTGCGCGTGAGAGACAGTGCGCGAGAGAGAGAGAGACCGTGCGCGTGAGAGACAGTGCGCGTGAGAGAGAGAGAGACCGTGCGCGTGAGAGGGAGACCGTGCGCGTGAGAGAGAGACCGTGCGCGTGAGAGAGAGAGACCGTGCGCGTGAGAGAGAGACCGTGCGCGTGAGAGAGAGAGACCGTGCGCGTGAGAGAGAGAGAGACCGTGCGCGTGAGAGAGAGACTGTGCGCGGGAGAGGGACTGTGCGCGGGAGAGAGAGAGACCCTGCGCGTGAGAGAGAGAGACCGTGCGCGTGAGAGAGACCATGCGCGTGAGAGAGAGAGAGACCGTGCGCGTGAGAGAGACCGTGCGCGTGAGAGAGAGGCCGTGCGCGTGAGAGAGAGACCGTGCGCGTGAGAGAGAGAGACCCTGCGCTTGAGAGAGAGAGACCGTGCGCGAGAGGAGAGAGATCGTGCGCATGAGAGACCGTGCCCGTGAGAGAGAGACCGTGCGCGTGAGAGAGAGACCGTGCACGTGAGAGAGAGACCGTGCGCGTGAGAGAGAGACCGTGCGCGTGAGAGAGAGACCGTGCGCGTGAGAGAGAGAGACCCTGCGCGTGAGAGAGACCGTGTGCGTGAGAGAGAGAGACCGTGCGCGTGAGAGGAGAGAGATCGTGCCCGTGAGAGAGAGAGAGACCGTGCGCGTGAGAGAGAGACCGTGCGCGTGAGAGAGAGACCGTGCGCGTGAGAGAGAGACCGTGCGCGTGAGAGAGACCGTGCGCGTGAGAGAGAGACCGTGCGCGTGAGAGAGACCGTGCGCGTGAGAGAGACCGTGCGCGTGAGAGAGAGACCGTGCGCGTGAGAGAGAGAGACCGTGCGCGTGAGAGAGACCGTGCGCGTGAGAGAGACCGTGCGCGTGAGAGAGAGAGACCGTGCGCGTGAGAGAGAGAGACCGTGCGCGAGAGAGAGAGACCGTGCGCGTGAGAGACCGTGCGCGTGAGAGAGACCGTGCGCGTGAGAGAGAGAGAGATCATGCGCATGAGAGACCGTACGCGTGAGAGAGAGAGACCGTGCGTGAGAGAGAGAGACCGTGCGCGTGAGAGAGAGACCGTGCGCGTGAGAGACCGTGCGCGAGAGAGACCGTGCGCGTGAGAGAGAGAGACCGTGCGCGTGAGAGACCGTGCGCGTGAGAGACCGTGCGTGTGAGAGACCGTGCGCGTGAGAGACCGTGCGCGAGAGACCGTGCGCGTGAGAGACCGTGCGCGTGAGAGACCGTGCGCGAGAGAGAGAGAGAGACCGTGCGCGTGAGAGAGAGAGACCGTGCGCGTGAGAGAGAGACCGTGCGCGTGAGAGAGAGAGAGACCGTGCGCGTGAGAGAGAGACCGTGCGCGTGAGAGAGAGACCGTGCGCGTGAGAGAGAGACCGTGCGCGTGAGAGAGAGACCGTGCGCGTGAGAGAGAGACCGTGCGCGTGAGAGACCGTGCGCGTGAGAGAGACCGTGCACGTGAGAGAGAGAGACCGTGTGCGTGAGAGAGAGACCGTGCGCGTGAGAGAGAGACCGTGCGCGTGAGAGAGAGAGAGACCGTGCGCGTGAGAGACCGTGCGCGTGAGAGAGACCGTGCGCGTGAGAGAGACCGTGCGCGTGAGAGAGAGAGACCGTGCACGAGAGAGACCGTGCGCGTGAGAGAGACCGTGCGCGTGAGAGGGAGACCGTGCGCGTGAGAGACCGTGCGCGTGAGAGAGAGAGAGACCGTGCGCATGAGAGAGAGAGAGACCGTGCGCATGAGAGAGACCATGCACGTGAGAGAGACCGTGCGCGTGAGAGAGAGAGAGACCGTGCGCATGAGAGAGTGACCATGCACGTGAGAGAGACAGACCGTGCGCGTGAGAGAGAGAGACCGTGTGCGTGAGAGAGAGAGAGACCGTGCGCGTGAGAGAGAGAGAGACCGTGCGCACGTGAGAGAGAGAGAGACCGTGCGCGCGAGAGAGAGAGAACGTGCGCGTGAGAGAGAGACCGTGCGCGTGAGAGAGAGAGACCGTGCGCATGAGAGAGACCGGGCACGTGAGAGAGACAGACCGTGCCCGTGAGAGAGAGAGACCGTGCGCGTGAGAGAGAGGGAGACCGTGCGCGTGAGAGAGAGAGACCGTGCACGTGAGAGAGAGAGACCGTGCCCGTGAGAGAGAGAGACCGTGCGTGTGAGAGAGAGAGAGACCGTGCGCATGAGAGAGAGAGACACCGTGCGCGTGAGAGAGATAGACCGTGCACGTGAGAGAGACCGTGCGCGTGAGAGAGACCGTGCGCGTGAGAGACCGTGCGCGTGAGAGAGAGACCGTGCGCGTGAGAGAGACTGTGCGCGTGAGAGACCGTGCGCGTGAGAGAGACCGTGCGCGTGAGAGACAGACTGTGCGCGTGAGAGACCGTGAACGTGAGAGAGTGACCGTGCGCTTGAGAGAGAGACCGTGCGCGTGAGAGAGAGAGACCGTGCGCGAGAGAGAGAGAGACCGTGCGCGTGAGAGACACTGCGCGTGAGAGAGACCGTGCGCGTGAGAGGGAGACCGTGCGCGTGAGAGGGAGACCGTGCGCGTGAGAGAGAGAGACCGTGCGCGTGAGAGAGAGACCGTGCGCGTGAGAGAGAGACCGTGCGCGTGAGATAGAGAGAGACCGTGCGCGTGAGAGAGAGACTGTGCGCGGGAGAGAGAGACGGTGCGCGAGAGAGAGACTGTGCGCGGGAGAGAGAGACTGTGCGCGGGAGAGAGAGAGACCCTGCGCGTGAGAGAGACCGTGCGCGTGAGAGAGACCGTGCGCGTGAGAGAGAGACCGTGCGCGTGAGAGAGAGAGAGACCGTGCGCGTGAGAGAGAGAGAGACCGTGCGCGTGAGAGAGAGACCGTGCGCGTGAGAGAGAGACCGTGCGCGTGAGAGAGAGACCGTGCGCGTGAGAGAGAGACCGTGCGCGTGAGAGAGAGACCGTGCGCGTGAGAGAGAGAGACCGTGCGCGTGAGAGAGAGACCATGCGCGTGAGAGAGAGAGACCGTGCGCGTGAGAGAGAGAGACCGTGCGCGTGAGAGAGAGACCGTGTGCGTGAGAGAGACCGTGCGCGTGAGAGAGACCGTGCGCGTGAGAGACCGTGCGCGTGAGAGAGAGAGACCGTGCGCGTGAGAGAGAGAGACCGTGCGCGTGAGAGAGAGAGACCGTGCGCGTGAGAGAGAGAGACCGTGCGCGTGAGAGAGAGAGACCGTGCGCGTGAGAGAGAGAGACCGTGCGCGTGAGAGACTGTGCGCGTGAGAGAGAGACCCTGCGCGTGAGAGAGAGACCCTGCGCGTGAGAGAGAGAGAGACCGTGCGCGTGAGAGAGAGAGAGACCGTGCGCGTGAGAGAGAGACCGTGCGCGTGAGAGAGAGACTGTGCGCGTGAGAGAGAGAGAGACCGTGCGCGTGAGAGAGACCGTGCGCGTGAGAGAGAGACCGTGCGCATGAGAGAGAGAGACCGTGCGCGTGAGAGAGAGACCGTGCGCGTGAGAGAGAGACTGTGCGCGTGAGAGAGAGAGAGACTGTGCGCATGAGAGAGAGAGAGAGACCGTGCGCGTGAGAGAACGTGCGCGTGAGAGAGAGACCGTGCGTGTGAGAGGAGAGAGACCGTGCGCGTGAGAGGAGAGAGACCGTGCGCGTGAGAGGAGAGAGACCGTGCGCGTGAGAGAGAGATAGACCGTGCGCGTGAGAGAGACCGTGCGCGTGAGAGAGAGAGACCGTGCGCGTGAGAGAGAGAGACCATGCGCGTGAGAGAGACCGAGCGCGTGAGAGAGAGACCGTGCGCGTGAGAGAGAGACCGTGCGCGTGAGAGAGAGAGAGACCGTGCGCGTGAGAGAGAGACCGTGCACGTGAGAGAGAGAGACCGTGCACGTGAGAGAGAGACCGTGCGCGTGAGAGAGAGAGACCGTGCGCGTGAGAGAGAGAGACCGTGCGCGTGAGAGAGAGAGACCGTGCGCGTGAGAGAGACCGTGCGCGTGAGAGGGAGACCGTCCGCGTGAGAGGGAGACCGTCCGCGTGAGAGACCGTGCGCGTGAGAGAGAGAGACCGTGCGCGTGAGAGAGACCGTGCGCGTGAGAGACCGTGCGTGAGAGAGAGAGAGAGACCGTGCGCGTGAGAGAGACCGTGCGCGTGAGAGAGAGACCGTGCGTGTGAGAGAGAGAGACCGTGCGCGTGAGAGAGAGAGAGACCGTGCGCGTGAGAGAGAGAGACCGTGCACGTGAGAGAGAGACTGTGCGCGTGAGAGAGAGAGACCGTGCGCTTGAGAGAGAGAGACCGTGCGCGTGAGAGAGAGAGACCGTGCGCGTGAGAGAGACTGTGCGCGTGAGAGACCGTGCGCGTGAGAGAGAGAGACCGTGCGCGTGAGAGACAGACTGTGCGCGTGAGAGAGAGAGACCGTGCGCGTGAGAGAGAGAGACCGTGCGCGAGAGAGAGAGAGACCGTGCGCGTGAGAGACAGTGCGCGAGAGAGAGAGAGACCGTGCGCGTGAGAGACAGTGCGCGTGAGAGAGACCGTGCGCGTGAGAGGGAGACCGTGCGCGTGAGAGAGAGACCGTGCGCGTGAGAGAGAGAGACCGTGCGCATGAGAGAGAGACCGTGCGCGTGAGAGAGAGAGACCGTGCGCGTGAGAGAGAGAGAGACCGTGCGCGTGAGAGAGAGACTGTGCGCGGGAGAGGGACTGTGCGCGGGAGAGAGAGAGACCCTGCGCGTGAGAGAGAGAGACCGTGCGCGTGAGAGAGACCGTGCGCGTGAGAGAGAGAGAGACCGTGCGCGTGAGAGAGACCGTGCGCGTGAGAGAGAGACCGTGCGCGTGAGAGAGAGACCGTGCGCGTGAGAGAGAGAGACCCTGCGCTTGAGAGAGAGAGACCGTGCGCGAGAGGAGAGAGATCGTGCGCATGAGAGACCGTGCCCGTGAGAGAGAGACCGTGCGCGTGAGAGAGAGACCGTGCGCGTGAGAGAGAGACCGTGCGCGTGAGAGAGAGACCGTGCGCGTGAGAGAGACCGTGCGCGTGAGAGACCGTGCGCGTGAGAGAGAGAGACCCTGCGCGTGAGAGAGAGACCGTGCGCGAGAGAGAGAGAGACCGTGCGCGAGAGAGAGAGACCGTGCGCGAGAGAGACCGTGCGCGAGAGAGACCGTGCGCGTGAGAGGCCGTGCGCGAGAGAGAGACCGTGCGCGTGAGAGAGACCGTGCGCGTGAGAGAGACAGTGCGCGTGAGAGAGAGAGACCGTGCGCGTGAGAGAGACAGTGCGCGTGAGAGACCGTGCGCGTGAGAGAGAAAGACCGTGCGCGTGAGTGAGAGAGACCGTGCGCGTGAGAGAGAGACCGTGCGCGTGAGCGAGAGACTGTGCGCGTGAGAGACCGTGCGCGTGAGAGAGAGACCGTGCGCGTGAGAGAGAGAGACCGTGCGCGTGAGAGAGAGACTGTGCGCGTGAGAGAGAGACCGTGCGCGTGAGAGAGAGAGACCGTGCGCGTGAGAGAGACCGTGCGCGTGAGAGAGAGAGAGACCGTGCGTGTGAGAGGAGAGAGACCGTGCGCGTGAGAGGAGAGAGACCGTGCGCGTGAGAGGAGAGAGACCGTGCGCGTGAGAGGAGAGAGACCGTGCGCGTGAGAGGAGAGAGACCGTGCGCGTGAGAGAGAGAGACCGTGCGCGTGAGAGAGAGAGAGACCGTGCGCGTGAGAGAGAGAGAGACCGTGCGCGTGAGAGACCGTGCGCTTGAGAGAGAGAGACCGTGCGCGTGAGAGAGAGAGACCGTGCGCATGAGAGAGAGAGACCGTGCGCGTGAGAGACAGACTGTGCGCGTGAGAGAGAGACCGTGCACGTGAGAGAGAGAGACCGTGCGCGTGAGAGAGACCGTGCGCTTGAGAGAGAGAGACCGTGCGCGTGAGAGAGAGAGAGAGAGCGTGCGCGAGAGAGAGACCGTGCGCGTGATAGACAGTGCGCGTGAGAGAGAGACCGTGCGCGTGAGAGGGAGACCGTGCGCGTGAGAGAGAGACCGTGCGCGTGAGAGAGAGACCGTGCGCGTGAGAGAGAGAGAGACCGTGCGCGTGAGAGAGAGACTGTGCGCGGGAGAGAGAGACTGTGCGTGTGAGAGAGAGAGACCCTGCGCGTGAGAGAGAGAGACCGTGCACGTGAGAGAGAGAGACCGTGCGCGTGAGAGAGAGACCGTGCGCGTGAGAGAGACCGTGCGCGTGAGAGAGAGAGAGACCGTGCGCGTGAGAGAGAGAGACCGTGCGCACGTGAGAGAGAGACCGTGCGCGTGAGAGACCGTGCGCGTGAGAGAGAGAGACCGTGCGCGAGAGAGAGACCGTGCGCGTGAGAGAGAGAGAGACCGTGCGCGTGAGAGAGAGAGACCGTGCGCACGTGAGAGAGAGACCGTGCGCGTGAGAGAGAGACCGTGCGCGTCAGAGAGAGACCGTGCGCGTGAGAGAGAGAGAGACCGTGCACGTGAGAGAGACCGTGCGCGTGAGAGAGAGACCGTGCACGAGAGAGAGACCGTGCACGTGAGAGAGAGACCGTGCGCGTGAGAGAGAGAGAGACCGTGCGCGTGAGAGACCGTGCACGTGACAGAGAGAGAGACCGTGCGCGTGAGAGAGAGAGACCGTGCACGTGAGAGAGAGAGACCGTGCACGTGAGAGAGAGAGACCGTGCGCGTGAGAGAGAGACCGTGCACGTGAGAGAGAGACCGTGCGCGTGAGAGAGAGACCGTGCATGTGAGAGAGAGAGACCGTGCGCGTGAGAGAGAGACCGTGCGCGTGAGAGAGAGAGACCGTGCACGTGAGAGAGACCGTGCGCGTGAGAGACCGTGCGCGTGAGAGAGAGAGACCGTGCGCGTGAGAGAGAGAGACCGTGCGCGTGAGAGAGAGAGACCGTGCACGTGAGAGAGACCGTGCACGTGAGAGAGAGAGAACGTGCGCGTGAGAGAGACCGTGCGCGTGAGAGAGAGAGACCGTGCGCGTGAGAGAGAGAGAACGTTCGCGTGAGAGAGAGAGAACGTGCGCGTGAGAGAGAGAGAACGTGCGCGTGAGAGAGACCGTGCGCGTGAGAGAGAGACCGTGCGCGAGAGAGAGAGACCGTGCGCGTGAGAGAGAGACCGTGCACGTGAGAGAGAGAGACCGTGCGCGTGAGAGAGAGACCGTGCGCGTGAGAGAGACCGTGCGCGTGAGAGACCGTGCGCGTGAGAGAGACCGTGCGCGTGAGAGAGACCGTGCGCGTGAGAGAGAGAGAACGTGCGCGTGAGAGACCCTGCGCGTGAGAGAGACCGTGCGCGTGACAGAGAGACCGTGCGCGTGAGAGACCGTGCGCGAGATAGAGACCGTGCGCGAGAGAGAGAGACCGTGTGCGTGAGAGAGAGACCGTGCGCGTGAGAGAGAGAGACCGTGCACGTGAGAGAGACCGTGCACGTGAGAGAGAGAGAGACCGTGCGCGTGAGAGAGACCGTGCGCGTGAGAGAGACCATGCGCGTGAGAGGAGAGAGACCGTGCACGTGAGAGAGAGAGACCGTGCGCGAGAGAGACCGTGCGCGAGAGAGACCGTGCGCGTGAGAGAGAGACTGTGCGCGTGAGAGAGAGAGACCGTGCGCGTGAGAGAGAGAGAGAGACCGTGCGCGTGAGAGAGAGAGACCGTGCGCGAGAGAGAGAGACCGTGCGCGAGAGAGACCGTGCGCGTGAGAGAGAGACTGTGCGCGTGAGAGAGAGAGACCGTGCGCGTGAGAGAGAGAGACCGTGCGCGAGAGAGAGAGACCGTGCGCGAGAGAGAGAGACCGTGCGCGAGAGAGAGAGACCGTGCGCGTGAGAGAGAGACTGTGCGCGTGAGAGAGAGAGACCGTGCGCGTGAGAGAGAGAGAGAGACCGTGCGCGTGAGAGAGAGACCGTGCGCGTGAGAGAGAGAGACCGTGCACGTGAGAGAGACCGTGCACGTGAGAGAGAGAGAGACCGTGCGCGTGAGAGAGACCGTGCGCGTGAGAGAGACCATGCGCGTGAGAGGGAGACCGTGCGCGTGAGAGACCGTGCGCGTGAGAGAGAGAGAGACCGTGCGCATGAGAGAGAGAGAGACCGTGCGCATGAGAGAGAGACCATGCACGTGAGAGAGACCGTGCGCGTGAGAGAGAGAGAGACCGTGCGCATGAGAGAGAGACCATGCACGTGAGAGAGACAGACCGTGCGCGTGAGAGAGAGAGACCGTGTGCGTGAGAGAGAGAGAGACCGTGCGCGTGAGAGAGAGAGAGACCATGCGCACGTGAGAGAGAGAGAGACCGTGCGCGCGAGAGAGAGAGAACGTGCGCGTGAGAGAGAGACCGTGCGCGTGAGAGAGACCGTGCGCATGAGAGAGACCATGCACGTGAGAGAGACAGACCGTGCCCGTGAGAGAGAGAGACCGTGCGCGTGAGAGAGAGGGAGACCGTGCGCGTGAGAGAGAGAGAGACCGTGCGCGTGAGAGAGAGAGAGACCGTGCGTGTGAGAGAGACCGTGCGCGTGAGAGAGAGACCGTGCGCGTGAGAGAGAGAGACCGTGCGCGTGAGAGAGAGAGACCATGCGCGTGAGAGAGAGAGACCGTGCGCGTGAGAGACTGTGCGCGTGAGAGAGAGACCCTGCGCGTGAGAGAGAGACCGTGCGCGTGAGAGAGGGACCGTGCGCGTGAGAGAGAGACCGTGCGCGTGAGAGAGAGACCGTGCGCGTGAGAGAGAGACCGTGCGCGTGAGAGAGAGAGACCGTGCGCGTGAGAGAGACCGTGCGCGTGAGAGAGACCGTGCGCGTGAGAGAGAGACTGTGCGCGTGAGAGAGACCGTGCGCGTGAGAGAGAGAGAGACAGTGCGCGTGAGAGACCGTGCGCGTGAGAGAGAGAGACCGTGCGTGTGAGAGGAGAGAGACCGTGCGCGTGAGAGGAGAGAGACCGTGCGCGTGAGAGACCGTGCGCTTGAGAGAGAGAGACCGTGCGCGTGAGAGAGAGAGACCGTGCGCGTGAGAGACAGACTGTGCGCGTGAGAGAGAGACCGTGCACGTGAGAGAGAGAGACCGTGCGCGTGAGAGAGACCGTGCGCTTGAGAGAGACCGTGCGCGTGAGAGAGAGAGAGAGCGTGCGCGAGAGAGAGACCGTGCGCGTGATAGACAGTGCGCGTGAGAGAGAGACCGTGCGCGTGAGAGGGAGACCGTGCGCGTGAGAGAGAGACCGTGCGCGTGAGAGAGAGACCGTGCGCGTGAGAGAGAGAGAGACCGTGCGCGTGAGAGAGAGACTGTGCGCGGGAGAGAGAGACTGTGCGTGTGAGAGAGAGAGACCCTGCGCGTGAGAGAGAGAGACCGTGCGCGTGAGAGAGAGAGACCGTGCGCGTGAGAGAGAGAGACCGTGCGCGTGAGAGAGACCGTGCGCGTGAGAGACCGTGCGTGAGAGAGAGAGAGAGACCGTGCGCGTGAGAGAGACCGTGTGCGTGAGAGAGAGACCGTGCGTGTGAGAGAGAGAGACCGTGCGCGTGAGAGAGAGAGAGACCGTGCGCGTGAGAGAGAGAGACCGTGCACGTGAGAGAGAGACTGTGCGCGTGAGAGAGAGAGACCGTGCGCTTGAGAGAGAGAGACCGTGCGCGTGAGAGAGAGAGACCGTGCGCGTGAGAGAGAGAGACCGTGCGCGTGAGAGAGACTGTGCGCGTGAGAGACCGTGCGCGTGAGAGAGAGAGACCGTGCGCGTGAGAGACAGACTGTGCGCGTGAGAGAGAGAGACCGTGCGCGTGAGAGAGAGAGACCGTGCGCGAGAGAGAGAGAGACCGTGCGCGTGAGAGACAGTGCGCGAGAGAGAGACCGTGCGCGTGAGAGACAGTGCGCGTGAGAGAGACCGTGCGCGTGAGAGGGAGACCGTGCGCGTGAGAGAGAGACCGTGCGCGTGAGAGAGAGAGACCGTGCGCATGAGAGAGAGACCGTGCGCGTGAGAGAGAGAGACCGTGCGCGTGAGAGAGAGAGAGACCGTGCGCGTGAGAGAGAGACTGTGCGCGGGAGAGGGACTGTGCGCGGGAGAGAGAGAGACCCTGCGCGTGAGAGAGAGAGACCGTGCGCGTGAGAGAGACCGTGCGCGTGAGAGAGAGAGAGACCGTGCGCGTGAGAGAGACCGTGCGCGTGAGAGAGAGACCGTGCGCGTGAGAGAGAGACCGTGCGCGTGAGAGAGAGAGACCCTGCGCTTGAGAGAGAGAGACCGTGCGCGAGAGGAGAGAGATCGTGCGCATGAGAGACCGTGCCCGTGAGAGAGAGACCGTGCGCGTGAGAGAGAGACCGTGCGCGTGAGAGAGAGACCGTGCGCGTGAGAGAGAGACCGTGCGCGTGAGAGAGAGACCGTGCGCGTGAGAGACCGTGCGCGTGAGAGAGAGAGACCCTGCGCGTGAGAGAGAGACCGTGCGCGAGAGAGAGAGAGACCGTGCGCGAGAGAGAGACCGTGCGCGAGAGAGACCGTGCGCGAGAGAGACCGTGCGCGTGAGAGGCCGTGCGCGAGAGAGAGACCGTGCGCGTGAGAGAGACCGTGCGCGTGAGAGAGACCGTGCGCGTGAGAGAGACAGTGCGCGTGAGAGAGAGAGACCGTGCGCGTGAGAGAGACAGTGCGCGTGAGAGACCGTGCGCGTGAGAGAGAAAGACCGTGCGCGTGAGTGAGAGAGACCGTGCGCGTGAGAGAGACCGTGCGCGTGAGCGAGAGACTGTGCGCGTGAGAGACCGTGCGCGTGAGAGAGAGACCGTGCGCGTGAGAGAGAGAGACCGTGCGCGTGAGAGAGAGACTGTGCGCGTGAGAGAGAGACCGTGCGCGTGAGAGAGAGAGACCGTGCGCGTGAGAGAGACCGTGCGCGTGAGAGAGAGAGAGACCGTGCGTGTGAGAGGAGAGAGACCGTGCGCGTGAGAGGAGAGAGACCGTGCGCGTGAGAGGAGAGAGACCGTGCGCGTGAGAGGAGAGAGACCGTGCGCGTGAGAGGAGAGAGACCGTGCGCGTGAGAGAGAGAGACCGTGCGCGTGAGAGAGAGAGAGACCGTGCGCGTGAGAGAGAGAGAGACCGTGCGCGTGAGAGACCGTGCGCTTGAGAGAGAGAGACCGTGCGCGTGAGAGAGAGAGACCGTGCGCATGAGAGAGAGAGACCGTGCGCGTGAGAGACAGACTGTGCGCGTGAGAGAGAGACCGTGCACGTGAGAGAGAGAGACCGTGCGCGTGAGAGAGACCGTGCGCTTGAGAGAGAGAGACCGTGCGCGTGAGAGAGAGAGAGAGAGCGTGCGCGAGAGAGAGACCGTGCGCGTGATAGACAGTGCGCGTGAGAGAGAGACCGTGCGCGTGAGAGGGAGACCGTGCGCGTGAGAGAGAGACCGTGCGCGTGAGAGAGAGAGAGACCGTGCGCGTGAGAGAGAGACTGTGCGCGGGAGAGAGAGACTGTGCGTGTGAGAGAGAGAGACCCTGCGCGTGAGAGAGAGAGACCGTGCGCGTGAGAGAGAGACCGTGCGCGTGAGAGAGAGACCGTGCGCGTGAGAGAGAGAGAGACCGTGCGCGTGAGAGAGAGAGAGACCGTGCACGTGAGAGAGAGACTGTGCGCGTGAGAGAGAGACACCGTGCGCGTGAGAGCCCGTGCGCGTGAGAGAGAGAGACCGTGCGCGAGAGAGAGACCGTGCGCGTGAGAGAGAGACCGTGCGCGTGAGAGAGAGAGACCGTGCGCACGTGAGAGAGAGACCGTGCGCGTGAGAGAGAGACCGTGCGCGTGAGAGAGAGAGAGACCGTGCACGTGAGAGAGACCGTGCGCGTGAGAGAGAGACCGTGCACGAGAGAGAGACCGTGCACGTGAGAGAGAGACCGTGCGCGTGAGAGAGAGAGAGACCGTGCGCGTGAGAGACCGTGCACGTGAGAGAGAGAGAGACCGTGCGCGTGAGAGAGAGAGACCGTGCACGTGAGAGAGAGAGACCGTGCACGTGAGAGAGAGAGACCGTGCGCGTGAGAGAGAGACCGTGCACGTGAGAGAGAGACCGTGCGCGTGAGAGAGAGACCGTGCATGTGAGAGAGAGAGACCGTGCGCGTGAGAGAGAGACCGTGCGCGTGAGAGAGAGAGACCGTGCACGTGAGAGAGACCGTGCGCGTGAGAGACCGTGCGCGTGAGAGAGAGAGACCGTGCGCGTGAGAGAGAGAGACCGTGCGCGTGAGAGAGAGAGACCGTGCACGTGAGAGAGACCGTGCACGTGAGAGAGAGAGAACGTGCGCGTGAGAGAGACCGTGCGCGTGAGAGAGAGAGACCGTGCGCGTGAGAGAGAGAGAACGTGCGCGTGAGAGAGAGAGAACGTGCGCGTGAGAGAGAGAGAACGTGCGCGTGAGAGAGACCGTGCGCGTGAGAGAGAGACCGTGCGCGAGAGAGAGAGACCGTGCGCGAGAGAGAGAGACCGTGCGCGTGAGAGAGAGACCGTGCACGTGAGAGAGAGAGACCGTGCGCGTGAGAGAGAGACCGTGCGCGTGAGAGAGACCGTGCGCGTGAGAGACCGTGCGCGTGAGAGAGACCGTGCGCGTGAGAGAGACCGTGCGCGTGAGAGAGAGAGAACGTGCGCGTGAGAGACCCTGCGCGTGAGAGAGACCGTGCGCGTGACAGAGAGACCGTGCGCGTGAGAGACCGTGCGCGAGATAGAGAGACCGTGCGCGAGAGAGAGAGACCGTGTGCGTGAGAGAGAGACCGTGCGCGTGAGAGAGAGAGACCGTGCACGTGAGAGAGACCGTGCACGTGAGAGAGAGAGAGACCGTGCGCGTGAGAGAGACCGTGCGCGTGAGAGAGACCATGCGCGTGAGAGGAGAGAGACCGTGCACGTGAGAGAGAGAGACCGTGCGCGAGAGAGAGAGACCGTGCGCGAGAGAGACCGTGCGCGTGAGAGAGAGACTGTGCGCGTGAGAGAGAGAGACCGTGCGCGTGAGAGAGAGAGAGAGACCGTGCGCGTGAGAGAGAGAGACCGTGCGCGTGAGAGAGAGAGACCGTGCGCGAGAGAGAGAGACCGTGCGCGTGAGAGAGAGACTGTGCGCGTGAGAGAGAGAGACCGTGCGCGTGAGAGAGAGAGAGAGACCGTGCGCGTGAGAGAGAGAGACCGTGCGCGAGAGAGAGAGACCGTGCGCGAGAGAGAGAGACCGTGCGCGAGAGAGAGAGACCGTGCGCGTGAGAGAGAGACTGTGCGCGTGAGAGAGAGAGACCGTGCGCGTGAGAGAGAGAGAGAGACCGTGCGCGTGAGAGAGAGACCGTGCGCGTGAGAGAGAGAGACCGTGCACGTGAGAGAGACCGTGCACGTGAGAGAGACCGTGCACGTGAGAGAGAGAGAGACCGTGCGCGTGAGAGAGACCGTGCGCGTGAGAGAGACCATGCGCGTGAGAGGGAGACCGTGCGCGTGAGAGACCGTGCGCGTGAGAGAGAGAGAGACCGTGCGCATGAGAGAGAGAGAGACCGTGCGCATGAGAGAGAGACCATGCACGTGAGAGAGACCGTGCGCGTGAGAGAGAGAGAGACCGTGCGCATGAGAGAGAGACCATGCACGTGAGAGAGACAGACCGTGCGCGTGAGAGAGAGAGACCGTGTGCGTGAGAGAGAGAGAGACCGTGCGCGTGAGAGAGAGAGAGACCATGCGCACGTGAGAGAGAGAGAGACCGTGCGCGCGAGAGAGAGAGAACGTGCGCGTGAGAGAGAGACCGTGCGCATGAGAGAGACCGTGCACGTGAGAGAGACAGACCGTGCCCGTGAGAGAGAGAGACCGTGCGCGTGAGAGAGAGGGAGACCGTGCGCGTGAGAGAGAGAGAGACCGTGCGCGTGAGAGAGAGAGAGACCGTGCGCGTGAGAGAGACCGTGCGCGTGAGAGAGAGACCGTGCGCGTGAGAGAGAGAGACCGTGCGCGTGAGAGAGAGAGACCATGCGCGTGAGAGAGAGAGACCGTGCGCGTGAGAGACTGTGCGCGTGAGAGAGAGACCCTGCGCGTGAGAGAGAGACCGTGCGCGTGAGAGAGGGACCGTGCGCGTGAGAGAGAGACCGTGCGCGTGAGAGAGAGACCGTGCGCGTGAGAGAGAGACCGTGCGCGTGAGAGAGAGAGACCGTGCGCGTGAGAGAGACCGTGCGCGTGAGAGAGACCGTGCGCGTGAGAGAGAGACTGTGCGCGTGAGAGAGACCGTGCGCGTGAGAGAGAGAGAGAGACAGTGCGCGTGAGAGACCGTGCGCGTGAGAGAGAGAGACCGTGCGTGTGAGAGGAGAGAGACCGTGCGCGTGAGAGGAGAGAGACCGTGCGCGTGAGAGACCGTGCGCTTGAGAGAGAGAGACCGTGCGCGTGAGAGAGAGAGACCGTGCGCGTGAGAGACAGACTGTGCGCGTGAGAGAGAGACCGTGCACGTGAGAGAGAGAGACCGTGCGCGTGAGAGAGACCGTGCGCTTGAGAGAGACCGTGCGCGTGAGAGAGAGAGAGAGCGTGCGTGAGAGAGAGACCGTGCGCGTGATAGACAGTGCGCGTGAGAGAGAGACCGTGCGCGTGAGAGGGAGACCGTGCGCGTGAGAGAGACCGTGCGCGTGAGAGAGAGACCGTGCGCGTGAGAGAGAGAGAGACCGTGCGCGTGAGAGAGAGACTGTGCGCGGGAGAGAGAGACTGTGCGTGTGAGAGAGAGAGACCTGCGCGTGAGAGAGAGAGACCGTGCGCGTGAGAGAGAGAGACCGTGCGCGTGAGAGAGAGAGACCGTGCGCGTGAGAGAGAGACCGTGCGCGTGAGAGAGACCGTGCGCGTGAGAGAGAGAGAGACCGTGCGCGTGAGAGAGAGAGAGACCGTGCACGTGAGAGAGAGACTGTGCGCGTGAGAGAGAGACACCGTGCGCGTGAGGAGAGACCGTGCGCGTGAGAGAGAGAGACCGTGCGCGAGAGAGAGACCGTGCGCGTGAGAGAGAGAGAGACCGTGCGCGTGAGAGAGAGAGACCGTGCGCACGTGAGAGAGAGACCGTGCGCGTGAGAGAGAGACCGTGCGCGTGAGAGAGAGACCGTGCGCGTGAGAGAGAGACCGTGCGCGTGAGAGAGAGACCGTGCGCGTGAGAGAGAGGACCGTGCACGTGAGAGAGACCGTGCAGTGAGAGAGACCGTGCGCGTGAGAGAGACCGTGCGCGTGAGAGAGACCGTGCGCGTGAGAGAGACCGTGCGCGTGAGAGAGACCGTGCGCGTGAGAGAGAGAGACCGTGCGCGTGAGAGAGACACCGTGCGCGTGAGAGAGAGACCGTGCGCGTGAGAGAGAGACCGTGCGCGTGAGAGAGAGAGACCGTGCGCGAGAGAGAGAGACCGTGCGCGTGAGAGAGACCGTGCGCGTGAGAGAGAGACCGTGCGCGTGAGAGAGAGAGACCGTGCGCGTGAGAGAGAGAGACTGTGCGCGTGAGAGAGAGACCGTGCGCGTGAGAGAGAGAGACCGTGCACGTGAGAGAGAGAGACCGTGCACGTGAGAGAGAGACCGTGCGCGTGAGAGAGAGACCGTGCACGAGAGAGAGACCGTGCACGTGAGAGAGAGACCGTGCGCGTGAGAGAGAGAGAGACCGTGCGCGTGAGAGACCGTGCACGTGAGAGAGAGAGAGACCGTGCGCGTGAGAGAGAGACCGTGCACGTGAGAGAGAGAGACCGTGCACGTGAGAGAGAGAGACCGTGCGCGTGAGAGAGACCGTGCGCGTGAGAGAGAGACCGTGCGCGTGAGAGAGGGAGAGGACCGTGCGCGTGAGAGAGAGAGACTGTGCGCGTGAGAGAGACCGTGCGCGTGAGAGAGAGAGACCGTGCACGTGAGAGAGAGAGACCGTGCACGTGAGAGAGAGACCGTGCACGTGAGAGAGAGAGACCGTGCGCGTGAGAGAGACGTGCGCGTGAGAGAGAGACCGTGCACGTGAGAGAGAGACCGTGCGCGTGAGAGAGAGACCGTGCATGTGAGAGAGAGAGACCGTGCATGTGAGAGAGAGAGACCATGCGCGTGAGAGAGAGACCGTGCGCGTGAGAGAGAGAGACCGTGCACGTGAGAGAGACCGTGCGCGTGAAAGACCGTGCGCGTCAGAGAGAGAGACCGTGCGCGTGAGAGAGAGACCGTGCGCGTGAGAGAGAGAGACCGTGCACGTGAGAGAGACCGTGCACGTGAGAGAGAGAGAACGTGCGCGTGAGAGAGACCGTGCGCGTGAGAGAGAGAGACCGTGCGCGTGAGAGAGAACGTGCGCGTGAGAGAGAGAGAACGTGCGCGTGAGAGAGACCGTGCGCGTGAGAGAGAGAGACCGTGCGCGAGAGAGAGAGACCGTGCACGTGAGAGAGAGAGACCGTGCGCGTGAGAGAGAGAGACCGTGCGCGTGAGAGAGAGAGACCGTGCGCGTGAGAGAGAGAGACCGTGCGCGTGAGAGAGAGAGACCGTGCGCGTGAGAGAGAGAGACCGTGCGCGTGAGAGAGACTGCGCGCGTGAGAGACCGTGCGCGTGAGAGAGACCGTGCGCGTGAGAGAGACCGTGCGCGTGAGAGAGAGAGAACGTGCGCGTGAGAGACCCTGCGCGTGAGAGAGACCGTGCGCGTGACAGAGAGACCGTGCGCGAGAGAGAGAGACCGTGTGCGTGAGAGAGAGACCGTGCGCGTGAGAGAGAGAGACCGTGCACGTGAGAGAGACCGTGCACGTGAGAGAGAGAGAGACCGTGCGCGTGAGAGAGACCGTGCGCGTGAGAGAGACCATGCGCGTGAGAGAGAGAGACCGTGCACGTGAGAGAGAGAGACCGTGCGCGAGAGAGAGAGACCGTGCGCGAGAGAGATAGACCCGTGCGCGTGAGAGAGAGAGAGAGACCGTGCGCGTGAGACAGAGAGACCGTGCGCAGAGAGAGAGACCGTGCGCGAGAGAGAGACCGTGCGCGAGAGAGAGAGACTGTGCGCGTGAGAGAGAGAGACCGTGCGCGTGAGAGAGAGAGACCGTGCGCGTGAGAGACCGTGCACGTGAGAGAGAGAGAGACCGTGCGCGTGAGAGAGAGAGACCGTGCGCGTGAGAGAGAGACCGTGCGCGAGAGAGACCGTGCGCGAGAGAGACCGTGCGCGTGAGAGAGAGAGACCGTGCGCGTGAGAGACCGTGCGCGTGAGAGACCGTGCGCGTGAGAGACCGTGCGCGAGAGAGAGAGACCGTGCGCGAGAGAGAGAGACCGTGCGCGTGAGAGAGAGACTGTGCGCGTGAGAGAGAGAGACCGTGCGCGTGAGAGAGAGAGAGAGACCGTGCGCGTGATTGACCGTGCACGTGAGAGAGAGAGAGACCGTGCGCGTGAGAGAGAGAGACCGTGCGCGTGAGAGAGAGAGACCGTGCGCGTGAGAGAGAGAGACCGTGCGCGTGAGAGAGACTGTGCGCGTGGGAGACCGTGCGCGTGAGAGAGACCGTGCGCGTGAGAGACAGACTGTGCGCGTGAGAGAGACCGTGCACGTGAGAGAGAGACACCGTGCGCGTGAGAGACCGTGCGCTTGAGAGAGAGAGACCGTGCGCTTGAGAGAGAGAGACCGTGCGCGTGAGAGAGAGAGACCGTGCGCGAGAGAGAGAGAGACCGTGCGCGAGAGAGAGAGAGACCGTGCGCGTGAGAGACAGTGCGCGTGAGAGAGAGACCGTGCGCGTGAGAGACCGTGCACGTGAGAGAGAGACCGTGCGCGTGAGAGAGAGACCCGTGCGCGTGAGAGAGAGAGAGACCGTGCGCGTGAGAGAGAGACTGTGCGCGGGAGAGAGAGACTGTGCGCGTGAGAGAGAGAGACCCTGCGCGTGAGAGAGAGAGACCGTGCGCGTGAGAGAGAGACCGTGCGCGTGAGAGAGAGACCGTGCGCGTGAGAGAGAGAGAGACCGTGCGCGTGAGAGAGAGAGAGACCGTGCACGTGAGAGAGAGACTGTGCGCTGAGAGACCATGCGCGTGAGAGAGAGAGACCGTGCGCGTGGAGACCGTGCGCGTGAGAGAGACCGTGCGCGTGAGAGAGAGAGACCCTGCGCGTGAGAGAGACCGTGCGCGTGAGAGAGAGAGACCGTGCGCGTGAGAGGAGAGAGATCGTGCGCATGAGAAGAGACCGTGCGCGTGAGAGAGAGACCGTGCGCGGAGAGAGAGACCGTGCGCGTGAGAGAGAGACCGTGCGCGTGAGAGAGAGAGACGTGCGCGTGAGAGAGAGAGACAGAGTGCCTGAGAGAGGACCGTGAGAGTGAGAGAGAGACCGTGCGCGTGAGAGAGAGACCGTGCGCGTGAGAGACCGTGCGCGTGACAGAGACCATGCGCGTGAGAGAGAGAGACCGTGCGCGATAGAGAGAGACCGTGCGCGTGAGAGAGACCGTGCGCGTGAGAGGGAGACCGTGCGCGTGAGAGGGAGACCGTGCGCGTGAGAGAGAGACTGTGCGCGTGAGAGAGAGAGACCGTGCGCGTGAGAGAGAGAGAGACCGTGCGCGTAGAGACCGTGCACGTGAGAGAGAGAGAGACCGTGCGCGTGGAGGAGAGAGACCGTGCGCGTGAGAGACCGTGCGCTTGAGAGACCGTGCGCTTGATAGAGAGAGACCGTGCGCGTGAGAGAGAGAGACCGTGCGCGTGAGAGAGAGAGACCGTGCGCGTGAGAGAGAGAGACCCTGCGCCGTGAGAGAGAGAGACCGTGCACGGGAGAGAGAGAGACCCTGCGCGTGAGAGAGAGAGACCCTGCGGTGAGAGAGAGACCGTGCGCGTGAGAGAGAGACCATGCGCGTGAGAGAGAGACCGTGCGCGTGAGAGAGAGAGAGACCGTGCGCGTGAGAGAGAGAGAGACCGTGCACGTGAGAGAGAGACTGTGCGCGTGAGAGACCGTGCGCGTGAGAGAGAGAGACCGTGCGCGTGGAGACCGTGCGCGTGAGAGAGAGACCGTGCGCGTGAGAGAGAGAGACCCTGCGCGTGAGAGAGACCGTGCGCGTGAGAGAGAGAGACCGTGCGCGTGAGAGGAGAGAGATCGTGCGCATGAGAGAGAGACCGTGCGCGTGAGAGAGAGACCGTGCGCGTGAGAGAGAGAGAGACGTGCGCGTGAGAGAGAGACCGTGCACGTGAGAGAGAGAGACAGTGTGCGTGAGAGAGAGACCGTGCGCGTGAGAGAGAGAGAGACCGTGCGCGTGAGAGACCGTGCGCGTGAGAGAGACCGTGAGAGAGAGAGACCGTGCGCGATAGAGAGAGACCGTGCGCGTGAGAGGGAGACCGTGCGCGTGAGAGGGAGACCGTGCGCGTGAGAGGGAGACCGTGCGCGTGAGAGGGAGACCGTGCGCGTGAGAGACCGTGCGCGTGAGAGAGACCGTGCGCGTGAGAGACCGTGCGTGTGAGAGAGAGAGAGAGAGACCGTGCGCGTGAGAGAGACCGTGCGCGTGAGAGGACCGTGCGCGTGAGAGAGAGACCGTGCGTGTGAGAGAGAGACCGTGCGCGTGGACCGTGCGCGTGAGAGAGAGACCGTGCGCGTGAGAGAGAGAGAGACCGTGCGCGTGAGAGAGAGAGAGACCGTGCGCGTGAGAGAGATAGACCGTGCACGTGAGAGAGAGACCGTGCGCGTGAGAGAGACAGACCGTGCGCGTGAGAGACCGTGCGCGTGAGAGAGGAGACCGTGCGCGTGAGAGAGAGACCGTGCGCGTGAGAGAGAGAGAGACCGTGCGCATGAGAGAGACCGTGCGCGTGAGAGAGAGACTGTGCGCGTGAGAGAGAGAGACCCTGTACGTGAGAGAGAGAGACCGTGCGCGTGAGAGACCGTGCGCGTGAGAGACCGTGCGCGTGAGAGACCGTGCGCGTGAGAGAGAGAGACCGTGCGCGTGAGAGACCGTGCGCGTGAGAGACCGTGCGCGTGAGACCGTGCGCGAGAGAGAGAGAGAGACCGTGCCCGTGAGAGAGACCGTGCGCGAGAGAGAGAGACAGACAGTGCGCGAGAGAGAGAGAGACCGTGCGCGTGAGAGAGAGAGAGACCGTGCGCGTGAGAGAGACCGTGCGCGTGAGAGAGAGAGAGACCGTGCGTGTGAGAGGAGAGAGACCGTGCGCGTGAGAGGAGAGAGACCGTGCGCGTGAGAGGAGAGAGACCGTGCGCGTGAGAGGAGAGAGACCGTGCGCGTGAGAGGAGACCGTGCGCGTGAGAGAGAGAGACCGTGCGCGTGAGAGAGAGAGAGACCGTGCGCGTGAGAGAGAGAGACCGTGCGCGTGAGAGAGAGAGAGACCGTGCGCGTGAGAGAGACCGTGCGCGTGAGAGAGAGACCGTGCGCGTGAGAGAGAGAGACCGTGCGCGTGAGAGAGAGAGACCATGCGCATGAGAGAGAGAGACCGTGCGCGTGAGAGACTGTGCGCGTGAGAGAGACCCTGCGCGTGAGAGAGAGACCGTGCGCGTGAGAGAGAGACCGTGCGCGTGAGAGAGAGACCGTGCGCGTGAGAGAGAGAGGGACCGTGCGCGTGAGAGAGAGACCGTGCGCGTGAGAGAGAGACCGTGCGCGTGAGAGAGAGAGACCGTGCGCGTGAGAGAGACCGTGCGCGTGAGAGACCGTGCGCGTGAGAGAGAGACTGTGCGCGTGAGAGAGACCGTGCACGTGAGAGAGAGAGAGAGACCGTGCGCGTGAGAGACCGTGCGCGTGAGAGAGAGAGAGACCGTGCGTGTGAGAGGAGAGAGACCGTGCGCGCGAGAGGAGAGAGACCGTGCGCGTGAGAGACCGTGCGCTTGAGAGAGAGAGACCGTGCGCGTGAGAGAGAGAGACCGTGCGCATGAGAGAGAGAGACCGTGCGCGTGAGAGACAGACTGTGCGCGTGAGAGAGAGACCGTGCACGTGAGAGAGAGAGACTGTGCGCGTGAGAGAGACCGTGCGCTTGAGAGAGAGAGACCGTGCGCGGTGAGAGAGAGAGAGCGTGCGCGAGAGAGAGACCGTGCGCGTGATAGACAGTGCGCGTGAGAGAGAGACCGTGCGCGTGAGAGGGAGACCGTGCGCGTGAGAGAGAGACCGTGCGCGTGAGAGAGAGACCGTGCGCGTGAGAGAGAGAGAGACCGTGCGCGTGAGAGAGAGACTGTGCGCGGGAGAGAGAGACTGTGCGTGTGAGAGAGAGAGACCCTGCGCGTGAGAGAGAGAGACCGCGCGCGTGAGAGAGAGAGACCGTGCGCGTGAGAGAGAGACCGTGCGCGTGAGAGAGAGACCGTGCGCGTGAGAGAGAGAGAGACCGTGCGCGTGAGAGAGAGAGAGACCGTGCACGTGAGAGAGAGACTGTGCGCGTGAGAGAGAGACACCGTGCGCGTGAGAGACCGTGCGCGTGAGAGAGAGAGACCGTGCGCGAGAGAGAGACCGTGCGCGTGAGAGAGAGAGAGACCGTGCGCGTGAGAGAGAGAGACCGTGCGCACGTGAGAGAGAGACCGTGCGCGTCAGAGAGAGACCGTGCGCGTCAGAGAGAGACCGTGCGCGTGAGAGAGAGAGAGAGACCGTGCACGTGAGAGAGACCGTGCGCGTGAGAGAGAGACCGTGCACGAGAGAGAGACCGTGCACGTGAGAGAGAGACCGTGCGCGTGAGAGAGAGAGAGACCGTGCGCGTGAGAGACCGTGCACGTGAGAGAGAGAGAGACCGTGCGCGTGAGAGAGAGAGACCGTGCACGTGAGAGAGAGAGACCGTGCACGTGAGAGAGAGAGACCGTGCGCGTGAGAGAGACCGTGCGCGTGAGAGAGAGACCGTGCACGTGAGAGAGAGACCGTGCACGTGAGAGAGAGACCGTGCATGTGAGAGAGAGAGACCGTGCGCGTGAGAGAGAGACCGTGCGCGTGAGAGAGAGAGACCGTGCACGTGAGAGAGACCGTGCGCGTGAGAGACCGTGCGCGTGAGAGAGAGAGACCGTGCGCGTGAGAGAGAGAGACCGTGCGCGTGAGAGAGAGAGACCGTGCACGTGAGAGAGACCGTGCACGTGAGAGAGAGAGAACGTGCGCGTGAGAGAGACCGTGCGCGTGAGAGAGAGAGACCGTGCGCGTGAGAGAGAGAGAACGTGCGCGTGAGAGAGAGAGAACGTGCGCGTGAGAGAGAGAGAACGTGCGCGTGAGAGAGACCGTGCGCGTGAGAGAGAGACCGTGCGCGAGAGAGAGAGACCGTGCGCGTGAGAGAGAGACCGTGCACGTGAGAGAGAGAGACCGTGCGCGTGAGAGAGAGACCGTGCGCGTGAGAGAGACCGTGCGCGTGAGAGACCGTGCGCGTGAGAGAGACCGTGCGCGTGAGAGAGACCGTGCGCGTGAGAGAGAGAGAACGTGCGCGTGAGAGACCCTGCGCGTGAGAGAGACCGTGCGCGTGACAGAGAGACCGTGCGCGTGAGAGACCGTGCGCGAGATAGAGAGACCGTGCGCGAGAGAGAGAGACCGTGTGCGTGAGAGAGAGACCGTGCGCGTGAGAGAGAGAGACCGTGCACGTGAGAGAGACCGTGCACGTGAGAGAGAGAGAGACCGTGCGCGTGAGAGAGACCGTGCGCGTGAGAGAGACCATGCGCGTGAGAGGAGAGAGACCGTGCACGTGAGAGAGAGAGACCGTGCGCGAGAGAGAGAGACCGTGCGCGAGAGAGACCGTGCGCGTGAGAGAGAGACTGTGCGCGTGAGAGAGAGAGACCGTGCGCGTGAGAGAGAGAGAGAGACCGTGCGCGTGAGAGAGAGAGACCGTGCGCGTGAGAGAGAGAGACCGTGCGCGAGAGAGAGAGACCGTGCGCGTGAGAGAGAGACTGTGCGCGTGAGAGAGAGAGACCGTGCGCGTGAGAGAGAGAGAGAGACCGTGCGCGTGAGAGAGAGAGACCGTGCGCGAGAGAGAGAGACCGTGCGCGAGAGAGAGAGACCGTGCGCGTGAGAGAGAGACTGTGCGCGTGAGAGAGAGAGACCGTGCGCGTGAGAGAGAGAGAGAGACCGTGCGCGTGAGAGAGAGACCGTGCGCGTGAGAGAGAGAGACCGTGCACGTGAGAGAGACCGTGCACGTGAGAGAGAGAGAGACCGTGCGCGTGAGAGAGACCGTGCGCGTGAGAGAGACCATGCGCGTGAGAGGAGAGAGACCGTGCACGTGAGAGAGAGAGACCGTGCGCGAGAGAGACCGTGCGCGTGAGAGAGAGACTGTGCGCGTGAGAGAGAGAGACCGTGCGCGTGAGAGAGAGAGAGAGACCGTGCGCGAGAGAGAGAGACCGTGCGCGAGAGAGAGAGACCGTGCGCGAGAGAGAGAGACCGTGCGCGTGAGAGAGAGACTGTGCGCGTGAGAGAGAGAGACCGTGCGCGTGAGAGAGAGAGAGAGACCGTGCGCGTGAGAGAGAGACCGTGCGCGTGAGAGAGAGAGACCGTGCACGTGAGAGAGACCGTGCACGTGAGAGAGAGAGAGACCGTGCGCGTGAGAGAGACCGTGCGCGTGAGAGAGACCATGCGCGTGAGAGGAGAGAGACCGTGCACGTGAGAGAGAGAGACCGTGCGCGAGAGAGAGAGACCGTGCGCGAGAGAGACCGTGCGCGTGAGAGAGAGACTGTGCGCGTGAGAGAGAGAGACCGTGCGCGTGAGAGAGAGAGAGAACGTGCGCGTGAGAGAGAGAGACCGTGCGCGAGAGAGAGAGACCGTGCGCGAGAGAGACCGTGCGCGTGAGAGAGAGACTGTGCGCGTGAGAGAGAGAGACCGTGCGCGTGAGAGAGAGAGAGAGACCGTGCGCGTGAGAGAGAGAGACCGTGCGCGAGAGAGACCGTGCGCGAGAGAGAGAGACCGTGCGCGAGAGAGAGAGACCGTGCGCGTGAGAGAGAGACTGTGCGCGTGAGAGAGAGACCGTGCGCGTGAGAGAGAGACCGTGCGTGTGAGAGAGACCGTGCGCGTGAGAGAGAGAGAGACCGTGCGCGTGAGAGAGAGAGACCGTGCACGTGAGAGAGAGACTGTGCGCGTGAGAGAGAGAGACCGTGCGCTTGAGAGAGAGAGACCGTGCGCGTGAGAGAGAGAGACCGTGCGCGTGAGAGAGACTGTGCGCGTGAGAGGACCGTGCGCGTGAGAGAGAGAGACCGTGCGCGTGAGAGACAGACTGTGCGCGTGAGAGAGAGAGACCGTGCGCGTGAGAGAGAGAGACCGTGCGCGAGAGAGAGAGAGACCGTGCGCGTGAGAGACAGTGCGCGAGAGAGAGAGAGACCGTGCGCGTGAGAGACAGTGCGCGTGAGAGAGAGAGACCGTGCGCGTGAGAGGGAGACCGTGCGCGTGAGAGAGAGACCGTGCGCGTGAGAGAGAGAGACCGTGCGCATGAGAGAGAGACCGTGCGCGTGAGAGAGAGAGACCGTGCGCGTGAGAGAGAGAGAGACCGTGCGCGTGAGAGAGAGAGAGACCGTGCGCGTGAGAGAGAGACTGTGCGCGGGAGAGGGACTGTGCGCGGGAGAGAGAGAGACCCTGCGCGTGAGAGAGAGAGACCGTGCGCGTGAGAGAGACCGTGCGCGTGAGAGAGAGAGAGACCGTGCGCGTGAGAGAGACCGTGCGCGTGAGAGTGAGACCGTGCGCGTGAGAGAGAGACCGTGCGCGTGAGAGAGAGAGACCCTGCGCTTGAGAGAGAGAGACCGTGCGCGAGAGGAGAGAGATCGTGCGCATGAGAGACCGTGCCCGTGAGAGAGAGACCGTGCCCGTGAGAGAGAGACCGTGCGCGTGAGAGAGAGACCGTGCGCGTGAGAGACCGTGCGCGTGAGAGAGAGAGACCCTGCGCGTGAGAGAGAGACCGTGCGCGAGAGAGAGAGAGACCGTGCGCGAGAGAGAGAGACCGTGCGCGAGAGAGACCGTGCGCGAGAGAGACCGTGCGCGTGAGAGGCCGTGCGCGAGAGAGAGACCGTGCGCGTGAGAGAGACCGTGCGCGTGAGAGAGACAGTGCGCGTGAGAGAGAGAGACCGTGCGCGTGAGAGAGACAGTGCGCGTGAGAGACCGTGCGCGTGAGAGAGAAAGACCGTGCGCGTGAGTGAGAGAGAGACCGTGTGCGTGAGAGAGAGACCGTGCACGTGAGCGAGAGACTGTGCGCGTGAGAGACCGTGCGCGTGAGAGAGACCGTGCGCGTGAGAGAGAGAGACCGTGCGCGTGAGAGAGAGACTGTGCGCGTGAGAGAGAGACCGTGCGCGTGAGAGAGAGAGACCGTGCGCGTGAGAGAGACCGTGCGCGTGAGAGAGAGAGAGACCGTGCGTGTGAGAGGAGAGAGACCGTGCGCGTGAGAGGAGAGAGACCGTGCGCGTGAGAGGAGAGAGACCGTGCGCGTGAGAGGAGAGAGACCGTGCGCGTGAGAGGAGAGAGACCGTGCGCGTGAGAGAGAGAGACCGTGCGCGTGAGAGAGAGAGAGACCGTGCGCGTGAGAGAGAGAGAGACCGTGCGCGTGAGAGACCGTGCGCTTGAGAGAGAGAGACCGTGCGCGTGAGAGAGAGAGACCGTGCGCATGAGAGAGAGAGACCGTGCGCGTGAGAGACAGACTGTGCGCGTGAGAGAGAGACCGTGCACGTGAGAGAGAGAGACCGTGCGCGTGAGGGAGACCGTGCGCTTGAGAGAGAGAGACCGTGCGCGTGAGAGAGAGAGAGAGAGCGTGCGCGAGAGAGAGACCGTGCGCGTGATAGACAGTGCGCGTGAGAGAGAGACCGTGCGCGTGAGAGGGAGACCGTGCGCGTGAGAGGGAGACCGTGCGCGTGAGAGAGACCGTGCGCGTGAGAGAGAGACCGTGCGCGTGAGAGAGAGAGAGACCGTGCGCGTGAGAGAGAGACTGTGCGCGGGAGAGAGAGACTGTGCGTGTGAGAGAGAGAGACCCTGCGCGTGAGAGAGAGAGACCGTGCGCGTGAGAGAGAGAGACCGTGCGCGTGAGAGAGAGAGACCGTGCGCGTGAGAGAGAGAGACCGTGCGCGTGAGAGAGAGACCGTGCGCGTGAGAGAGAGACCGTGCGCGTGAGAGAGAGAGAGACCGTGCGCGTGAGAGAGAGAGAGACCGTGCGCGTGAGAGAGAGAGAGACCGTGCACGTGAGAGAGAGACTGTGCGCGTGAGAGAGAGACACCGTGCGCGTGAGAGACCGTGCGCGTGAGAGAGAGAGACCGTGCGCGAGAGAGAGACCGTGCGCGTGAGAGAGAGAGAGACCGTGCGCGTGAGAGAGAGAGACCGTGCGCACGTGAGAGAGAGACCGTGCGCGTGAGAGAGAGACCGTGCGCGTCAGAGAGAGACCGTGCGCGTGAGAGAGAGAGAGACCGTGCACGTGAGAGAGACCGTGCGCGGTGAGAGAGAGACCGTGCACGAGAGAAGACCGTGCACGTGAGAGAGAGACCGTGCGCGTGAGAGAGAGAGAGACCGTGCGCGTGAGAGACCGTGCACGTGAGAGAGAGACCGTGCGCGTGAGAGAGAGAGACCGTGCACGTGAGAGAGAGAGACCGTGCACGTGAGAGAGAGAGACCGTGCGCGTGAGAGAGAGACCGTGCACGTGAGAGAGAGACCGTGCGCGTGAGAGAGAGACCGTGCATGTGAGAGAGAGAGACCGTGCGCGTGAGAGAGAGACCGTGCGCGTGAGAGAGAGAGACCGTGCACGTGAGAGAGACCGTGCGCGTGAGAGACCGTGCGCGTGAGAGAGAGAGACCGTGCGCGTGAGAGAGAGAGACCGTGCGCGTGAGAGAGAGAGACCGTGCACGTGAGAGAGACCGTGCACGTGAGAGAGAGAGAACGTGCGCGTGAGAGAGACCGTGCGCGTGAGAGAGAGAGACCGTGCGCGTGAGAGAGAGAGAACGTGCGCGTGAGAGAGAGAGAACGTGCGCGTGAGAGAGAGAGAACGTGCGCGTGAGAGAGACCGTGCGCGTGAGAGAGAGACCGTGCGCGAGAGAGAGAGACCGTGCGCGTGAGAGAGAGACCGTGCACGTGAGAGGGAGAGACCGTGCGCGTGAGAGAGAGACCGTGCGCGTGAGAGAGACCGTGCGCGTGAGAGACCGTGCGCGTGAGAGAGACCGTGCGCGTGAGAGAGACCGTGCGCGTGAGAGAGAGAGAACGTGCGCGTGAGAGACCCTGCGCGTGAGAGAGACCGTGCGCGTGACAGAGAGACCGTGCGCGTGAGAGACCGTGCGCGAGATAGAGAGACCGTGCGCGAGAGAGAGAGACCGTGTGCGTGAGAGAGAGACCGTGCGCGTGAGAGAGAGAGACCGTGCACGTGAGAGAGACCGTGCACGTGAGAGAGAGAGAGACCGTGCGCGTGAGAGAGACCGTGCGCGTGAGAGAGACCATGCGCGTGAGAGGGAGAGAGACCGTGCACGTGAGAGAGAGAGACCGTGCGCGAGAGAGAGAGACCGTGCGCGAGAGAGACCGTGCGCGTGAGAGAGAGACTGTGCGCGTGAGAGAGAGAGACCGTGCGCGTGAGAGAGAGAGAGAGACCGTGCGCGTGAGAGAGAGAGACCGTGCGCGAGAGAGAGAGACCGTGCGCGAGAGAGACCGTGCGCGTGAGAGAGAGACTGTGCGCGTGAGAGAGAGAGACCGTGCGCGTGAGAGAGAGAGAGAGACCGTGCGCGTGAGAGAGAGAGACCGTGCGCGAGAGAGAGAGACCGTGCGCGAGAGAGAGAGACCGTGCGCGAGAGAGAGAGACCGTGCGCGTGAGAGAGAGACTGTGCGCGTGAGAGAGAGAGACCGTGCGCGTGAGAGAGAGAGAGAGACCGTGCGCGTGAGAGAGAGACCGTGCGCGTGAGAGAGAGAGACCGTGCACGTGAGAGAGACCGTGCACGTGAGAGAGAGAGAGACCGTGCGCGTGAGAGAGACCGTGCGCGTGAGAGAGACCATGCGCGTGAGAGGGAGACCGTGCGCGTGAGAGACCGTGCGCGTGAGAGAGAGAGAGACCGTGCGCATGAGAGAGAGAGAGACCGTGCGCATGAGAGAGAGACCATGCACGTGAGAGAGACCGTGCGCGTGAGAGAGAGAGAGACCGTGCGCATGAGAGAGAGACCATGCACGTGAGAGAGACAGACCGTGCGCGTGAGAGAGAGAGACCGTGTGCGTGAGAGAGAGAGAGACCGTGCGCGTGAGAGAGAGAGAGACCATGCGCACGTGAGAGAGAGAGAGAGACCGTGCGCGCGAGAGAGAGAGAACGTGCGCGTGAGAGAGAGACCGTGCGCGTGAGAGAGACCGTGCGCATGAGAGAGACCGTGCACGTGAGAGAGACAGACCGTGCCCGTGAGAGAGAGAGACCGTGCGCGTGAGAGAGAGGGAGACCGTGCGCGTGAGAGAGAGAGAGACCGTGCGCGTGAGAGAGAGAGAGACCGTGCGCGTGAGAGAGACCGTGCGCGTGAGAGAGAGACCGTGCGCGTGAGAGAGAGAGACCGTGCGCGTGAGAGAGAGAGACCATGCGCGTGAGAGAGAGAGACCGTGCGCGTGAGAGACTGTGCGCGTGAGAGAGAGACCCTGCGCGTGAGAGAGAGACCGTGCGCGTGAGAGAGAGACCGTGCGCGTGAGAGAGAGAGGGACCGTGCGCGTGAGAGAGAGACCGTGCGCGTGAGAGAGAGACCGTGCGTGTGAGAGAGAGAGACCGTGCGCGTGAGAGAGACCGTGCGCGTGAGAGAGAGACTGTGCGCGTGAGAGAGACCGTGCGCGTGAGAGAGAGAGAGAGACAGTGCGCGTGAGAGACCGTGCGCGTGAGAGAGAGAGACCGTGCGTGTGAGAGGAGAGAGACCGTGCGCGTGAGAGGAGAGAGACCGTGCGCGTGAGAGACCGTGCGCTTGAGAGAGAGAGACCGTGCGCGTGAGAGAGAGAGACCGTGCGCGTGAGAGACAGACTGTGCGCGTGAGAGAGAGACCGTGCACGTGAGAGAGAGAGACCGTGCGCGTGAGAGAGACCGTGCGCTTGAGAGAGAGAGACCGTGCGCGTGAGAGAGAGAGAGAGCGTGCGCGAGAGAGAGACCGTGCGCGTGATAGACAGTGCGCGTGAGAGAGAGACCGTGCGCGTGAGAGGGAGACCGTGCGCGTGAGAGAGAGACGTGCGCGTGAGAGAGAGACCGTGCGCGTGAGAGAGAGAGAGACCGTGCGCGTGAGAGAGAGACTGTGCGCGGGAGAGAGAGACTGTGCGTGTGAGAGAGAGAGACCCTGCGCGTGAGAGAGAGAGACCGTGCGCGTGAGAGAGAGAGACCGTGCGCGTGAGAGAGAGAGACCGTGCGCGTGAGAGAGAGACCGTGCGCGTGAGAGAGAGACCGTGCGCATGAGAGAGAGAGAGACCGTGCGCGTGAGAGAGAGAGAGACCGTGCACGTGAGAGAGAGACTGTGCGCGTGAGAGAGAGACACCGTGCGCGTGAGAGAGAGACCGTGCGCGTGAGAGAGAGAGACCGTGCGCGAGAGAGAGACCGTGCGCGTGAGAGAGAGAGACCGTGCGCACGTGAGAGAGAGACCGTGCGCACGTGAGAGAGAGACCGTGCGCGTGAGAGAGAGACCGTGCGCGTGAGAGAGAGACCGTGCGCGTGAGAGAGACCGTGCACGTGAGAGAGACCGTGCGCGTGAGAGAGACCGTGCGCGTGAGAGAGAGACCGTGCGCGTGAGAGAGACCGTGCGCGTGAGAGAGACCGTGCGCGTGAGAGAGACCGTGCGCGTGAGAGAGAGAGACCGTGCGCGTGAGAGAGACACCGTGCGCGTGAGAGAGAGACCGTGCGCGTGAGAGAGAGACCGTGCGCGTGAGAGAGAGAGACCGTGCGCGAGAGGAGAGAGACCGTGCGCGTGAGAGAGACCGTGCGCGTGAGAGAGAGACCGTGCGCGTGAGAGAGAGAGACCGTGCGCGTGAGAGAGAGAGACTGTGCGCGTGAGAGAGAGACCGTGCGCGTGAGAGAGAGAGACCGTGCACGTGTGAGAGAGAGAGACCGTGCACGTGAGAGAGAGACCGTGCGCGTGAGAGAGAGACCGTGCACGAGAGAGAGACCGTGCACGTGAGAGAGAGACCGTGCGCGTGAGAGAGAGAGAGACCGTGCGCGTGAGAGACCGTGCACGTGAGAGAGAGAGAGACCGTGCGCGTGAGAGAGAGAGACCGTGCACGTGAGAGAGAGAGACCGTGCGCGTGAGAGAGACCGTGCGCGTGAGAGAGAGACCGTGCACGTGAGAGAGAGACCGTGCGCGTGAGAGAGAGACCGTGCATGTGAGAGAGAGAGACCGTGCATGTGAGAGAGAGAGACCATGCGCGTGAGAGAGAGACCGTGCGCGTGAGAGAGAGAGACCGTGCACGTGGAGAGAGACCGTGCGCGTGAGAGACCGTGCGCGTCAGAGAGAGAGACCGTGCGCGTGAGAGAGAGACCGTGCGCGTGAGAGAGAGAGACCGTGCACGTGAGAGAGACCGTGCACGTGAGAGAGAGAGAACGTGCGCGTGAGAGAGACCGTGCGCGTGAGAGAGAGAGACCGTGCGCGTGAGAGAGAGAGAACGTGCGCGTGAGAGAGAGAACGTGCGCGTGAGAGAGACCGTGCGCGTGAGAGAGAGAGACCGTGCGCGAGAGAGAGAGACCGTGCACGTGAGAGAGAGAGACCGTGCGCGTGAGAGAGAGAGACCGTGCGCGTGAGAGAGAGAGACCGTGCGCGTGAGAGAGAGAGACCGTGCGCGTGAGAGAGACTGTGCGCGTGAGAGACCGTGCGCGTGAGAGAGACCGTGCGCGTGAGAGAGACCGTGCGCGTGAGAGAGACCGTGCGCGTGAGAGAGAACGTGCGCGTGAGAGACCCTGCGCGTGAGAGACCGTGCGCGTGACAGAGAGACCGTGCGCGAGAGAGAGAGACCGTGTGCGTGAGAGAGAGACCGTGCGCGTGAGAGAGAGAGACCGTGCACGTGAGAGAGACCGTGCACGTGAGAGAGAGACCGTGCGCGTGAGAGAGACCGTGCGCGTGAGAGAGACCATGCGCGTGAGAGGAGAGAGACCGTGCACGTGAGAGAGAGAGACCGTGCGCGAGAGAGAGAGACCGTGCGCGAGAGAGAGAGACCGTGCGCGTGAGAGAGAGAGAGAGACCGTGCGCGTGAGACAGAGAGACCGTGCGCGAGAGAGAGAGACCGTGCGCGAGAGAGAGAGACCGTGCGCGAGAGAGAGAGACTGTGCGCGTGAGAGAGAGAGACCGTGCGCGTGAGAGAGAGAGACCGTGCGCGTGAGAGACCGTGCACGTGAGAGAGAGAGAGACCGTGCGCGTGAGAGAGAGAGACCGTGCGCGTGAGAGAGAGACCGTGCGCGTGAGAGACCGTGCGCGAGAGAGACCGTGCGCGTGAGAGAGAGAGACCGTGCGCGTGAGAGACCGTGCGCGTGAGAGACCGTGCGCGAGAGAGAGACCGTGCGCGAGAGAGAGAGACCGTGCGCGTGAGAGAGAGACTGTGCGCGTGAGAGAGAGAGACCGTGCGCGTGAGAGAGAGAGAGAGACCGTGCGCGTGATTGACCGTGCACGTGAGAGAGAGAGAGACCGTGCGCGTGAGAGAGAGAGACCGTGCGCGTGAGAGAGAGAGACCGTGCGCGTGAGAGAGACTGTGCGCGTGGGAGACCGTGCGCGTGAGAGAGACCGTGCGCGTGAGAGAGAGAGAGACGTGCGCGTGAGAGAGAGACCGTGCACGTGAGAGAGAGAGACAGTGTGCGTGAGAGAGAGACCGTGCGCGTGAGAGAGAGAGAGACCGTGCGCGTGAGAGAGACCGTGAGAGAGAGAGACCGTGCGCGATAGAGAGAGACCGTGCGCGTGAGAGGAGACCGTGCGCGTGAGAGGGAGACCGTGCGCGTGAGAGGGAGACCGTGCGTGTGAGAGGGAGACCGTGCGCGTGAGAGACCGTGCGCGTGAGAGAGACCGTGCGCGTGAGAGACCGTGCGTGTGAGAGAGAGAGAGAGAGACCGTGCGCGTGAGAGAGACCGTGCGCGTGAGAGAGACCGTGCGCGTGAGAGAGAGACCGTGCGTGTGAGAGAGAGACCGTGCGCGTGAGAGAGAGACCGTGCGCGTGAGAGAGAGACCGTGCGCGTGAGAGAGAGAGAGACCGTGCGCGTGAGAGAGAGAGAGACCGTGCGCGTGAGAGAGATAGACCGTGCACGTGAGAGAGAGACCGTGCGCGTGAGAGAGACAGACCGTGCGCGTGAGAGACCGTGCGCGTGAGAGAGGAGACCGTGCGCGTGAGAGAGAGACCGTGCGCGTGAGAGAGAGAGAGACCGTGCGCGTGAGAGAGACCGTGCGCGTGAGAGAGAGACTGTGCGCGTGAGAGAGAGAGACCCTGTCCGTGAGAGAGAGAGACCGTGCGCGTGAGAGAGAGACCGTGCGCGTGAGAGAGAGACCCGTGCGCGTGAGAGAGAGACCGTGCGCGTGAGAGAG
>NW_027650831.1:0-40910 GCF_965287045.1 Carcharhinus amblyrhynchos
CCTGATTTCCCCCCATTCGCCCCATACACCTCGATCCCTTTAATCCCAAGAACTATATCCACTTTCTTCTTGAAATCACACAGTAGAGTCTCAGAGGTTTTACAGCATGGAAACAGGCCCTTCGGCCCAACTTGTCCATGCTGCCCTTTTTTTTTTAAACCCCAAAGCATAAGAGCATAAGAAATAGGAGCAGGAGTAGGCCAACTAGCCCTTCGAGCCTGCCCCGCCATTCAATAAGATCATGGCTGATCTGTCGTGGCTCAGTTCCACTTTCCCGCCCTCTCCCCATAACCCTTAATCCCCTCGCTTATCAAAAACCCATCAACCCGCGTCTTAAAAATACTTAGCGAGGCAGCCTCCACCACTTCAACGGGCAGAGAATTCCAGAGATTCACCACCCTTTGAGTGAAGAAGTTCCAAACTAGTCCCAATTGCCCGCATTTGGCCCATGTCCCTCTATACCCATCTTATCCATTGTAACTGTCTAAATGCTTTTCAAAAGATAAAATTGTACCCGCCTCTTCTACTACTACCTCTGGCAGCTCGTTCCAGACACTCACCACCCTCTGTGTGAAAAGATTGCCCCTCTGCTCGGGGACCGCAATTCTCCCCCTAGCGTCCCACAACGTCCTGGGATACACTTCATCAGGTCCCAGGGATTTGTCTATGTTGATGCGCTTTAAGACTTCCAGCGCCATCACCTCTATTATACATACACTCCTCAAGACATCACTGTTTATTTCCCCAAGTTCCCTAACATCCATGCTTTTCTCAACAGTAAATACTGATGAGAAATATTCATTGAGGATCTCGCTCGTCTCTTGTGGATCCGTACATAGATGACCTTGCTGATCCTTAACAGGCCCTACTCTCTCCCTTGTTACTCTTTTGCCCTTTATGTATTTGTAGAAACTCTTTGGATTCTCCTTTGCCTTATCTGCCAAAACAATCTCGTGTTCCCTTTTTGCCCTCCTGATTTGTCTCTGAACTCTACTCCTACACCCTCTATACTCTTCAAGGGATTCACTTGATCCCAGCTGCCTATGCACGTCATGTGCCTCTTTCTTCTTCTTGACCAGGGCCTCAGTATCCCGAGTCATCCAGGATTCCTACTCCTTTGGGCAGCACAGTGGTTAGCACTCATGCCTCACAGTTCCAGGGACCTGGCTTCGATTCCCGGCTCGGGTCACTGTCTGTGCGGAGTTTGCACATTCTCCTCGTGTCTGCGTGGGTTTCCTCCCACAGTCCAAAGATGTGCGGGTTGGGTTGATTGGCCATGCTGAAAAGAAAAATTGCCCCTTAGTGTCCTGAGATGCGTAGGTTAGAGGGATGAGTGGGTAAAATACGTAGAGATATGGGGGGGTAGGGCCTAGCTGGGATTGTGGTCAGTGCAGACTCGATGGGCCGAAGGGCCTCTTTCTGTCCTGTAGGGTTCTACGATGACCTGATCACGGTGATATGCAAATGTCACCTGCAACTGCCGATCACCTTCGTCGCTCTGCCGCCCTCACCTGGACACTTACCTTCACACAAAAAGGAGGAAGGTATCTCCTGGAAATCCACCTTCTGGTCGCAGTGACTGCCCCCTGTGCAAATGTCACCTGCAATCGTCGATCGCCTTCACCTCTTTGCCGCCCTCATCTGGACCTCTTTTGGCCTCAACTACTTTCTGTGGTGGTGAATTCCACACATCCACCCCTCTCTGGGTGAAGAAATTTCTCCTCACCTCAGCCCTAAAAGGTTTACCCCTGATCCTCAAACTATGACCCCCTATTTCTGGACCCCTCCCTATTTAAGTCCAACCGATTTATTTGATAATACTCACAAGCTTTCGAGGGGACTGCCTCTTCGTCAGGTGAATGGAGAGCTCTGGCCTCAGACAGAGCATATAAAGCACAGACAGTTTAGAGATTACTGATTAAAATTCAGTGGTCACGGGCATTCAGCCTCTGACCTTCGGGTAAGCATTCTCCAAGGCGGCCTTCACGACACACGACAGCGCAGAGTCGCTGAACAGAGACTGATAGCCAAGTTCCGCACACATGAGGACGGTCTCAACAGGGATCTTGGGTTCGTGTCGCACTATCTGTAACCCCCGTGACTTGCCTGGGTTTGCAAAACATCACTCACTGTACTGTCTGGAGACAATACACATGTCTGTAACCTGTGATCAGTGCTCCTTCCACTCACATTGTCAGCCACTTCAGGTCTTGAACAGCAGGTTAGGTGTAAGGATTCGCATTCTAATCAGTAATCTGTAAACTGTCTGTGCTTTATATGCTCTGTCTGAGGCCAGAGCTCTCCATTCACCTGACGAAGAGGGAGTCCCCTCGAAAGCTTGTGAGTTTACTGTCAAATAAATCGGTTGGACTTAAACCTGGTGTTGTCAGACTTTTTACTGTGTTTACGCCAGTCCAACGCCGGCATACCCACATCATGTCCCCTCCCTATCATCAGGGCCATTCTTTCTGAATTTGTCTAATCCTGTTTTATAAGTTTCTATGAGATCCCCTCTCGCTCTTCTAAACTCCAGTGAATATAATCCTAACCGACTTATTGAATGGCGGGGCAGGCTCGAAGGGCTAGATGGCCTACTCCTGCTCCTATTTCTTATGTTCTTATGACTTAGTCTCTCCTCATGTGACAGACCTGCCACCCCAGGAACCAGCCTGATAAACCTCCGCAGTGCTCCCTCTATAGTAAGGACACCCTTCCTCAGATAAGGTCACCAGAACGGCACACAATACCCCAGGTGCGGCCCCACCAGGCACCTTGTACAATTGCAGCAAAACATTTACTTATTTATTAGTGTCGCAAGTAGGTTTACGTTAACTCCGCAGTGAAGTTACTGTGAAAATCCCCGAGCCGCCCCAATCCGGCACCTGTACGGGTTACGCTCGGGGAGAGTTTAGCACGGCCAATCCAGCTACCCAGCACGTCTTTCAGGCTGTGGGAGGAAACCAGAGCACCTGGAGGAAACCCACGCAGACACGAGGAGAATGCGCAAACTCCGCACAGACGGTGACCCCAGCCGGGAATCGAAGCCGAGGCCCCTGATACTGTGAGGTGTGGTGACATCGCTGTGTCACCCAAGCCGCAGGAAGGCAACAGAGGTCGGGGGGGGGGGGCGGGGGGACGGTGGGGGGAGAAGGCTGGGATTGTGGGGGAAGTAACGACATCAGGTTGATGAATCACTCTTCCTCACCCGTTCCACCTCTTCCCCTTCAGTCTCTCGTCCTCTCTCCCTGCCCCCTTTTCCCTGTCTATCCCACACCAGCAATGATGGGCACTGCTGCCTCGGAGCGCCGGGGACCCGGGTTCGATTCCCGGCTCGGGTCACTGTCTGTGCGGAGTCCGCACCTTCTCCCCGTGTCTGCGGGGGTTTCCTCCGGGTGCTCCGGTTTCCTCCCACAGCCTGAAAGACGTACTGGTTAGGGTGTCATTGGCCGTGCTAAAATTCTCCCTCAGTGTAACCCGAACAGGCGCTGGAGCGTGGAAACTGGGGGATTTTTGCAGTAACTTCATTGCAGTGTTAATGTAAGCCTTCTTGCAACATCAATAAATTAATTTGAGACTTAGACCTCCAACCTTTCCCGTTGCTCCATCTAACCAGCTCTGCTCTCCCTCTACCTCCCACAGGATGTGTCTCCAGAATTCCTTCACCCTTGATTCTCCCGTCTACTATATGACCATGCTCCGAGTCCGGGAACGTCTCCTGGTGGGAAACCTGAAAGGAAACCTCTTCGTCTGGAGCCCAGAGGAGGGAATACGGACACTGATGAAGAGGTAGGATTTGATATGATTTATTATTGTCACATGCATTGGGATACAGCGAAAAGTATTCTTTCTTGCACGCTTTCCAGAACAAAGGGCAGTACGATGGCATAGTGGTTAGCATTGCTGCCTCACAGCACCAACGACACAGGTTCAATTCCCGCCAATTCCTGTCCGTGTGGAGTCTGCACATTCTCCCCGTGTCTGTGTGGGTTTCCTCCGGGTGCTCCGGTTTCCTCCCACAGTCCAAAAGATGCGCAGGTTAGGTGGATTGGCCGTGCTAAATTGCCCCTTAGTGTCAGGGGAACTAGCTAGGGTAAATGCACAGGGTTACAGGGGTGGGGCCTGGGTGGGATTGTGGTCGGTGCGGACGCAATGGATCGAATGGCCTCCGTCTGCGCCGTAGGGATTCTGTGTTCGTAGCGAAGGAAACGAGAGAGTGCAGAATGTAGTGTTACAGTCATTGTTAATATACAGAGAAAGATCAACTTAGTGCGAGGTGGGTCCATTCAAAAGTCTGGTGGCAGCAGGGAAGAAGCTGTTCTTGAGTCGGTCGGTACGTGACCTCAGACTTTTGTATCTTTTTCCCGACGGAAGAAGGTGGAAGAGAGAATTTCCAGGGTGCGTGGGGTCCTTGATGATGCTGGCTGCTTTTCCCTGAGGCAGCGGGAAGTGTAGACAGAGTCAATGGATGGGAGGCTGGTATGCCTGATGGACTGGGCTACGTTCATGACCCTTTGTAATTTTTTGCGGACTTGGACAGAGCAGGAGCCCATACCGAGCTGTGAGACAACCAGAAAGGATGCTTTCTATGGTGCATCTGTAAAAGTTGGTGAGAGTCGTAGCAGACATGCCAAATTTCATAAGTCTCCTGAGAAAGTAGAGGTGGGATGGATAGGATAGAGGTGGAGAGACTCTTCCCGCTCAGAAAGGACAGTAGGACTAGAGGGCACAGCCTCAGGATAAAGGGGGGGAGCGGTTTAGAACGGAGTTGAGGAGGAACTTCTTCACTCAAAGGGTGGTGAATCTCTGGAATTCTCTGCCCGTTGAAGTGGTGGAGGCTGCCTCGCTAAATATTTTTAAGACGCGGGTTGATGGGTTTTTGATAAGCGAGGGGATTAAGGGTTATGGGGAGAGGGCGGGAATGTGGAACTGAGCCACGACAGATCAGCCATGATCTCATTGAATGGCGGGGCAGGCTCGAGGGGCCAGATGGCCTACTCCTGCTCCTATTTCTTATGTTCTTATGTGTTGGTGAGCTTTCTTAACTTATAGTGTCAGCATGGAGAGACCAGGTCATGTTGTTGGTGACCTGTACACCTAAAAACTTGAAGCTCTCGACCATTTCTACTTCATCCCCATTGATGTAGACAGAGGCATGTTCTCCACTACGCTTCCTGAAGTCGATGACTATCTCCTTCATTTTGTTGACATTGAGGGAGAGCGTCAGATTCAACAAGATCTGGACAATATCCAGGCTTGGGACTGACCTGTGGCAAGTAACGTTCGCGCCACACAAATGCCAGGCAATGACCATCGCCAATAAGAGACTGCCGCCCCTGACATTGTAACCATCACCGAATCCTGCACCCCCCCCCCACAAACTATCAACATCCTTGGGGTTACCATTGGCCAGAAACTCAACTGGTTTCACCACATAAACACAGTGGCTACAAGAGCAGGTCAGAGGCTGGGAACACGGCGGCGAGTAACTCACCTCCTGACTCCCCCCAAAGCCTGTCCACCATCTACAAGGCACAACTCAGGAGTGGAACCCTCCCATTTCACTCAGAGGGTGGTGGGTGAGTGGAACGGCTACCAGCGGTGGTGGTGGTGGAGGCAAATTCAATAGAGTCTTTTAAGAGACTTCTGGATGAGTACGTGGGATTTAGTAAGATAGAGGGTAGATAGATAAGCCTAGTAGGTAGGGACATGTTCGGCGCGACTTGTGGGCCGAAGGGCCTGTTTGTGCTGTAGTTTTTCTATGTTCTGTTGGCTTGGATGGGTGCAGCTCCAAGAAGCTTGATACCATCCAGGACAAAGCAACTCGCTTTGATGAGAGCCCCATCCACAAGGGTGGCACAGTGATTAACGCTGCCGTTCTCGGTGATTAATGCCGCCACCCCATAGCACCAGGGACCCGGGTTTGATTCCCGGCTTGGGTCACTGTCTGTGTGGAGTTTGCACATTCTCCCCGTGTCTGCGTGGGTTTCCTCCCACAGTCTGGGAGATGTGCGGGTCAAGGGGCATTGGGCCGTGCTGAATTCTCCCTCAGTGTAACCCGAACAGGCGCCGGAGTGTGGCGACTGGGGGATTTTCATTGCAGTGTTAATGTAAGCCTACTTGTGACACTGATCCATAACCTTAAACATTCACTCCCTCTGCCACCGACGCTCAGTAGCAGCAGTGTGGACCATCTACGAGAGGCACTGCAGCAATCCACCAAAGATCCTTAGACAGCACCTTCCAAACCCACGACCATTCCCATCTAGGAGGACGAGGGGCAGCAGATACATGGGGAACACCACCACCTGCAGTCCCCCTCCGAGCCCCACTCACCCTCCCGACTTGGAATTACATCGACTGTTCCTTCGCAGTCGCTGGGTCAAGATCCCAGAATTCCCTCCCTAACGGCATTGTGAGTCAACCCACAGCACGTGGACTGCAACGATTCAAGAAGGCAGCTCACCACCACCTTTAATGCGGAGTTTAATGCGGGAAAGTGTGAGGTAATTCACTTTGGCAGGAATAACAGATGTGTAGAGTATAGGGCTAACGGTAGGACTCTGAATAGTGTGGATGAACAGAGGGATCTAGGTGTATGTGTACATAGATCCCTGAAAGTTGGGAATCAAGTAGATAAGGTTGTTAAGAAGGCGTACGGTGTCTTGGCGTTTATTGGTAGGGGGATTGAATTTAGGAGCAGCAGCGTCATGTTGCAACTGTACACAACTCTGGTGCGGCCGCACTTGGAGTACTGTGTGCAGTTCTGGTCCCCACATTACAGGAAGGATGTGGAGGCTTTGGAGAGGGTGCAGAGGAGGTTTACCAGGATGTTGCCTGGTATGGTGGGGAGGTCCTATGAGGAGAGACTGAGGGATTTGGGGTTGTTTTCGCTAGAAAGAAGGCGGCTAAGAGGGGATCTTATTGAAACATATAAGATGATTAGAGGTTTAGATAGGGTGGACAGTGATAGCCTTTTTCCTCGGATGGAGAAAGCTAGCACGAGGGGGCATGGCTTTAAATTATGGGGTGGTAGTTATAGGACGGATGTCAGGGGTAGGTTCTTTACCCAGAGGGTGGTGAGGGATTGGAATGCCCTGCCTGCTGTGGTTGTAGATGCGCCTAGTTTGGGGGCGTTTAAGAGATCCGTGGATAGGTTTATGGATGGAAAGGGATTGGTTTAGGTTAGAGAGTCATTGTTTTTTTAATTGGTCGGCGCAACATCGTGGGCCGAAGGGCCTGCTCTGCGCTGTAATGATCTATGTTCTCAAGGACAGCGAGGGATGGGCAATAAATGCTGGGCCCAGCCACCGACGCCCATGTCCCACGTATGAATAAGAAAAGTGGGAGGAACGCTGGACGGCGATGGGGAGGGGAGAAAGTGGACGGTCGGAGGGCGGATAACGGATTGGGGGGGTGGGGGGGAGGAGGCAGCAGACGGTGACAGGGGAGGGACACTGGACAGTGATGGGTAGGGAGACCCGAGCCCCAGATGAAAGACGGGGGAGACGAGGAGCGGCTGCCAGAAGGTTTATGAGGGCGATGGACAGGGAGGGTGGTACTGGAAAGATGTGGGTGGAGCGGGGCGGGGAGGGGGCAGACAGTCCACGTCAATTTGGGGGAGGAGGAAAGTCATTCTCCCTCCCCCCTCCCCCTCCCCCTCTTGCCCTCTTCCCCTCTCCCCCTCCCTCTCCCCCACCCCCCCCCCCTCCCTCTCCCTCTCTCTCCCGTCCCCCCCCTCTCTCCCGTCCCCCCCCTCTCTCCCGTCCCCCCCCTCTCTCCCGCCCCCCCCTCTCTCCCGCCCCCCCCCTCACCCCCTCCCCCCTCCCTCTCACCCCCCTCCCCCTCCGTCTCACCCCCCTCCCCTCTCTCTCCCGCCCCCCCCCTCTCTCTCCCGCCCCCCCCTCTCTCTCCCGCCCCCCTCTCTCTCTCCCGCCCCCCTCTCTCTCTCCCGCCCCCCCCTCTCTCTCCCGCCCCCCCCTCTCTCTCCCGCCCCCCCTCTCTCTCCCGCCCCCCCTCTCTCTCCCGCCCCCCTCTCCCTCCCGCCCCCCCTCTCTCTCCCGCCCCCCCCTCTCTCCCGCCCCCCCCTCTCTCCCCCCCGCCCCCCCCTCTCTCTCGCCCGCCCCCCCCCTCTCTCTCCCGCCCCCCCCTCTCTCCCGCCCCCCCCCCTCTCTCCCGCCCCCCCCCCTCTCTCCCGCACCCCCCCTCTCTCCCGCCCCCCCCCTCTCTCTCCCGCCCCCCCCTCTCTCTCCCGCCCCCCCCTCTCTCTCCCGCCCCCCCCCCTCTCTCCCGCCCCCCCCCCTCTCTCTCCCGCGCCCCCCCCTCTCTCTCCCGCGCCCCCCCTCTCTCTCCCGCGCCCCCCCTCTCTCTCCCGCGCCCCCCCTCTCTCTCCCGCGCCCCCCCTCTCTCTCCCGCGCCCCCCTCTCTCTCCCGCGCCCCCCCTCTCTCTCCCGCGCCCCCCCTCTCTCTCCCGCGCCCCCCCTCTCTCTCCCGCGCCCCCCCTCTCTCTCCCGCGCCCCCCCTCTCTCTCCCGCGCCCCCCCTCTCTCTCCCGCGCCCCCCCTCTCTCTCCCGCGCCCCCCCTCTCTCTCCCGCGCCCCCCCTCTCTCTCCCGCGCCCCCCCTCTCTCTCCCGCGCCCCCCCTCTCTCTCCCGCGCCCCCCCTCTCTCTCCCGCGCCCCCCCTCTCTCTCCCGCGCCCCCCCTCTCTCTCCCGCGCCCCCCCTCTCTCTCCCGCGCCCCCCCTCTCTCTCCCGCGCCCCCCCTCTCTCTCCCGCGCCCCCCCTCTCTCTCCCGCGCCCCCCCTCTCTCTCCCGCGCCCCCCTCTCTCTCCCGCGCCCCCCCTCTCTCTCCCGCGCCCCCCCTCTCTCTCCCGCGCCCCCCCTCTCTCTCCCGCGCCCCCCCTCTCTCTCCCGCGCCCCCCCTCTCTCTCCCGCGCCCCCCCTCTCTCTCCCGCGCCCCCCCTCTCTCTCCCGCGCCCCCCCTCTCTCTCCCGCCCCCCCCCTCTCTCTCCCGCCCCCCCCTCTCTCTCCCGCCCCCCCCTCTCTCTCCCGCCCCCCCCTCTCTCTCCCGCCCCCCCCTCTCTCTCCCGCCCCCCCCCTCTCCCTCCCACCACCCCCCCCTCTCCCTCCCACCCCCCCCCCTCTCTCCCGTGCCCCCCCCCCCCTCCCCCAAACGTACAGTCGCTCACTCTCTTCCCCCTTTTGTCTCCCGAAAGCTTCGCTTGCTGTTTTATCGTCTCCCGAGTGATGGAGAGGCCGGACGGCTCGCTGCTGGCTGTCGATTCTCCCCGACGGGTTACCGTTCTCACCCTCACCGGCAGGCCCCCTTCCGAGGTGAGTGCCCCGCCAGCCAGTTCTGGTTCGCTTACCCCCTTCTCCCGCTGCCCACTGCGCGGCCCCACCCTGTGACCCGGCGACTCCGGCTAAATCTGCCTTTGAACTTTGAGAAGCCGTTTCCCCTGCCCGAGCTCGGTGGTTAGCACTGCCGCCTCGTGGCAGGGACCCTGAGCGCTTTTCAAAAAACATAAATACTTGGATCCGCACCTTATGCAGCGTAAGGTGCAGGAATTATAGAATCCCTGCAGTGCCAAAGGAGTAAAAAGTCTGACAACACCAGGTATAAGTCCAGCCGATTTATTTGACAGTAAACTCACTAGCTTTCGAGGTTACCCTCTTTGTCAGGTGAATGGAGAGTTCTGGCCTCAGACAGAGCATATAAAGCACAGACAGTTTACAGATTACAGATTAGAATGCGAATCTTTACACCTAACCTGCTGTTCAAGTCTTAAAGTGGCCGACAGCTGCGGCTGTATAGGGCACTGGTGAGGCCGCAGCTGGAGTACTGTGTGCAGTTTTGGGCGCCGCACTTACGCAAGGATATTTTGGCCTTGGAGGGAGTGTAGAGGAGGTTTACTAGGCTGATACTGGAGTTGAGGGGGTTGAGCTATGAGGAGAGGCTGAATAAACTAGGCTTGTACTCGTTAGAGTTTAGAAGAATGAGGGGAGATCTCACTGAGACGTATAAGATGATGAATGGGATGGATAGGATAGAGGTGGAGAGGCTCTTCCCGCTCAGAAAGGACAGTAGGACTAGGGGGCACAGCCTCAAGATAAAGGGGGGGACGGTTTAGAACGGAGTTGAGGAGGAACTTCTTCACTCAAAGGGTGGTGAATCTCTGGAATTCTCTGCCCGTTGAAGTGGTGGAGGCTGCCTCGCTAAATATTTTTAAGACGCGGGTTGATGGGTTTTTGATAAGAGAGGGGATTAAGGGTTATGGGGAGAGGGCGGGAATGTGGAACTGAGCCACGACAGATCAGCCATGATCTTGTTGAATGGCGGGGCAGACTCGAAGGGCTAGATGGCCTACTCCTGCTCCTATTTCTTATGTTCTTATGACAATGTGTGTGGAAGGAGTGCTGATGTTGTCCACTCACATCCTTCCACTCACGTTGTCGGCCACTTTAGGTCTTGAACAGCAGATTAGGTGTAAGGATTCGCATTCTAATCAGTAATCTCTAAACTGTCTGTGCTTTATATGCTCTGTCTGAGGCCAGAACTCTCCGTTCACCTGAAGGGGCTAACCCCGAAAGCTTGTGCGTTTACTATCAAATAAATCGGCTGGACTTAAACCCTGGTGTTGTCAGACTTCTTACTGTGTTTACCCCAGTCCGACGCCGGCATAGCCACACGGTGCCAAAGGAGGCCATTTGGCCCGTCGAGTCTGCACCGACCACAATCTGATGCAACCCCCCCCCCCCCCCCAACACAATAACCCCGTGCATCTACCCTAGCTAGTCCCCCTGTCACTAAGGGGCAATTCAGCACGGCCCATCCACCCAACCAGCACGTCTTTGGGAAGAAACCGGAGCACCCGGAGGAAACCTGCGCAGACGCGGGGAGAACGGTGCAGCGTCAGTGACCCAAGCCGGGAATCGAACCGACCCTGGGTCCCCGGCGCTTTGAGGCAGCAGTGCCACCACCCCCTCCACCCCACCCCACCCCACCCACCAACTTTGTGGAAGGTGGGATTAGAAAAGTGCACCTTGGGCTGACACGGGCAAGATGGGCCAAAGGGCCTCCTCCTCCTGTGCTGTAAACGTCAGGCGGGGAACTGGTTTCTGAGAATCTGCCCGAATGAAATCGTGCGCGCATTGTCCCGCAGGTGGGAGAGGAGGAAGAGGCGGACCAGGAGTCCACACAGGAGTCGGAGGTGGATCAGGACACGGAGGCAGGAGAACGGGACGGGGAGACGGATCCGGATCCGGGCACGGAGGCAGGAGAACGGGACGGGGAGACGGATCCGGGCACGGAGACAGGAGAACGGGACGGGGAGACGGATCCGGGCACGGAGACAGGAGAACGGGACGGGCAGACGGATCCGGGCATGGAGGCAGGAGAACGGGACAGGGAGACGGATCCGGGCATGGAGGCAGCAGAACGGGACGGGGAGCCGGATCCGGGCACGGAGGCAGGAGAACGGGACGGGGAGACGGATCCGGGCACGGAGACAGGAGAACGGGACGGGGAGACGGATCCGGGCACGGAGGCAGGAGAACGGGACGGGGAGACGGATCCGGACGCGGAGCAGACTGCGGAGTCCGGACAGCAGGACGAGGAAACGGATCAGGACCCGGACTCGGAGACGGGGAACGCGGGGCCGGAGCGGGATGAGGAGCTGCTGAGCGTGAGCTGCAGTGGCTCCGTGGTACCCTGGGGCTGGCGCAACCCAGAGGCCTCCGACACGTCGGTGTGGCTGACTGTGGTGAGGGAATCTGGCACGGCGTTGGGAGGAGGTAAGGCTCGAGGGCCGGCGCGCGCTGCTGCCTCACTGCGCCAGGGCCCCGGGTTCGATTCGAGCCTGCTCGGCCATCCGCTACGATCGTGGCTGACCGTCCAGCTCAATAGCCTAATCCTGCTTTCTCCCCGTAACCTTTGATCCCGTTCACCCCAAGTGCTATATCCAGCCGCCTCTTGAAAACATTCAATGTTTTGGTGTCAACTACTTCCCGTGGTAATGAATTCCGCAGGCTCACCGCTCTTTGGGTGAAGAAATATCTCCTCATCTCCGTCCTAAATGGTCTATCCCGAATCCTCAGACCCTGATACTGGACTCCCCCCCCACCATCGGGAATATCCCTCCCTGCATCTACCCCGTCTAGTCCTGTTAGAGCTTTATAAGTCTCTATGAGATCATAAGAACGTAAGAAATAGGAGCAGGAGTAGGCCATCTAGCCCTTCGAGCCTGCCCCGCCATTCAATAAGATCATGGCTGATCTGTCGTGTCTCAGTTCCACATTCCCGCCCTCTCCCCATAACCCTTAATCCCCTCTCTTATCAAGAACCCATCAACCCGCGTCTTAAAAATATTTAGCGAGGCAGCCTCCACCACTTCAACGGGCAGAGAATTCCAGAGATTCACCACCCTTTGAGTGAAGAAGTTCCTCCTCAACTCCGTTCTAAACCGCCTCCCCTTTATCTTGAGGCTGTGCCCCCTAGTCCTACTGTCTTTTTTGAGCGGGAAGAGTCTCTCCACCTCTATCCTATCCATCCCATTCATCATCTTATACGTCTCAATGAGATCTCCTCTCATTCTTCTAAACTCTAACGAGTACAAGCCTAGTTTATTCAGCCTCTCCTCATAGCTCAACCCCCTCAACTCCGGCATCAGCCTAGTAAACCTCCTCTGCACTCCCTCCAAGGCCAAAATATCCTTGCGTAAGTGCGGCGCCCAAAACTGCACACAGTACTCCAGCTGCGGCCTCACCAATGCCCTATACAGCTGCAGCAAGACCTCCCTACTTTTATATTCAATCTCATTCTTCTGAACTCAAGTGAAAACAACCCTAACCTGGTCAACCTCTCCTCACACATCAGTCCCACCATCCCCGGAATCAGCCCGGTAAACCTTCGCTGCACTCCCTCGAGATCAAGAACATCCTTCCTCAGAAAAGGAAACCAAAACTGCACACAATACTCTAGGTGTGGCCTCCCCAAGGCCCCTGTATAATTGTAACAACACATCCCTGCTCCTGTACTCCAAACCTCTCGCAATGAAGGCCAACATGGCCGTTTGCCGCCTTTACTGCCTGCTGCACCTGCACGCTTACCTTCAGTAACCGGTGAAAAGAGCTTTGACCTCGTGTCCCTGTTCCCATCTGTGTTGAACCCGTACGTCACAGCAGAGAGAGAGTCCATTCAGCCTTGCCAGCGCTGTTTAAAGAGCTAACCAACCAGTCCCTCCAAAAGCTTTGCTCTTTCTCCACCGTCCTCCAGATCTCTATACATCTTAAGTCAGTTTTTGTCTTAGGGAGGGACTGCAGAACGTGTGTGTCTTTCACTGTGCAGTCGGACAGTGCATTGTTATACTGGAGTTCTTCAAGCCCCTAGTCAAAAGATTGTATCGAGCAGGTTCCCTCCCGAGAACTAACCCCGAAACCCCTAAAGAAGAGGAATACCTCGCCTTATAATCTGTAAAAGGTGTGTGCGAGGTGGTGAGCACCTCCTACTGGTTAAATACAAAATAAATCCCTGACACTGCCCCTAAAATCAACTCATAACAATTTATTCATCTAACCGTGAACAAACTATGAAACTATTAACAAGCTGAATAAATCCCTTTTTGTTAACTATTCCCGGATAAAACAGGATTCTAATGGAATGCTGTTGGAATAAATACAATTCAAAGAACAAAAAACAAAAACAGCCCGGGAAACAGGCCCAACGAGCCCACGCCGCCATTTTAAACATTACCAGTCCCCCCCCTCCATCCATGACCCTTATCTATGCCCACTCTTTCCCACTCATTAACAAAAAATAGAATTTAGTCACTTTCTAAATTACAACCAGGTTTTGCCTTCTGGAATATTCGGGGCCTTCTCTGTTGATTCTTCTGTCTGGATCTTCTTTCTTCTTTGGTACATTTGGCTATCTCAGTGGCGCTTTTTCTCTAAGATAGCGATGAAGCTATGAGAGCCAGCGATTCTCTCTCTCTAGAGTTGAGAGCTGAGAGCGTTAGCAGTTGCGCAGCTCTCTTTGTCCCACTGCCCCCTTCTTTTATACGCGTGATGACGTATCAATATTTCCACCGAAAGGAATGGTCCTAGGTTTGGTATAACCTTTTTTGATAAAACAATTAAACTAAATTGAATCACAAGTGAACATTCTGTCAATCTTATTGGCAAAATAATTAAACCGAATTAAATTAACCGAGGGACAAATCAAAAGGAGCGGTCCCCAAAAAGAAGGGAGGCACCCAAAACAAAAGACAAAGCAGAAATGAAACTTAAAAACGTCAAAACTAACTCGCGATTAAAGGAGTCGATAATACACACCAGTCCCAGCGGTGCCCAGTGGGCATGGAAGGTCTCAACAGTGCCCTCGGACACGGCATGCTCCCTCTCCCGGCGTACCCAGCTCCGAATCTAACCAAAGAACAAAAACCAACAACACAGCACGGGAAACAGGCCCTTCTGCCCAACGAGCCCACGCCGCTATTTTAACATTGAGTCCCCTCTGCACCCATGACCCTTGTCTATGCTTATGGCACTCCGCATTGAGGGAAGACTAATTTAGGGACAATTTGTTACACCAGTCAGCCTAACAGCACATCTGCGGGGCGTGGGAGGAAACCGGAGCACCCGGAGAAAACCCATGCAAGCACGGGGAGAATGCGCAAACTCCCCACAGACACCGGCCCAAATCCACGTGTCTGCACAGCAATCAGCGATAGTCACTGAGCTGTGGTGTCAACCGTGCTGGAGGGGCAGACGTTTGGGTCACGCAACCCTTTTGGTCGCCTGCTGCCTGGACCTGTTTTTATGGCAAATTTAGCCTAGCCCAGGAACAGGTTCACGAGGAGGTCGTCCGTGTTTCCCGCCCTGCCCCCAAACCACCGTCCTGCCCCGCCCCCCACCGCATATCCGTAAATGAGGAGCAAGTGTAAACAAAACATCAACAGAAGGTTTTTGACTGGGACTTTTAGAAGCCCTACAGTACAGAAGGAGTCCCTTGAGTCTGCACCGACCACAATCCCACCCAGGCCCTACCCCCATATCCCTACATTTTCCCTGCGGAAAAGTGTGGGGTAATTCACTTTGGCAGGAATAACAGATGTGTCGAGTATAGGGCTAACGGGAGGACTCTGAATAGAGTGGATGAACAGAGGGATCTAGGTGTATGTGTACATAGATCCCTGAAAGTTGGGAATCAAGTAGATAAGGTTGTTAAGAAGGCGTACGGTGTCTTGGCGTTTATTGGTAGGGGGATTGAATTTAGGAGTCGCAGCGTCATGTTGCAACTGTACAAAACTCTGGTGCGGCCGCACTTGGAGTATTGTGTGCAGTTCTGGTCCCCACATTATAGGAAGGATGTGGAGGCATTGGAGAGGGTGCAGAGGAGGTTTACCAGGATGTTGCCTGGTATGGAGGGGAGGTCCTATGAGGAGAGACTGAGGGATTTGGGGTTGTTTTCATTGGAAAGAAGGCGGCTAAGAGGAGACCTTATTGAAACATATAAGATGATTAGAGGTTTAGATAGGGTGGATAGTGATAGCCTTTTTCCTCGGATGGAGAAAGCTAGCACGAGGGGGCATGGCTTTAAATTAAGGGGTGGTAGTTATAGGACGGATGTCAGATGTAGGTTCTTTACCCAGAGGGTGGTGAGGGATTGGAATGCCCTGCCAGCTGCAGTTGTAGATGCGCCAAGTTTGGGGTCATTTAAGAGATCCGTGGATAGGTTTATGGATGGAAAGGGATTGGTTTAGGTTAGAGGGTCATTGCTTTTTTCTTAATTGGTCGGCGCAACATCGTGGGCCAAAGGGCCTGTTCTGCGCTGTAATGTTCTATGTTCTATGTTCTACATATTATACCCACTAATCCCTCTAACCTATACATCCTAGTACACTAAGGGGCAATTTTTAGCATGTCCAATCAACCTAACCCACATATCTTTGGAGTGTGGGAGGAAACCGGAGCACCTGGAGGAAACCCACGCAGACACGAGGAGAATGTGCAAACTCCGCCCAGACAGTGACCTGAGCTGGGAATCGAACCCAGGTCCCTGGAGCTGTGAAGCAGCAGTGCTAACCCACTGTGCCACCATGCCGCCCCAGGGTGTGTAGCCTATGGTATTCAATGTAGACGTAGCTCACGGATTCCCCAAGGTTGTCCCATGCTGTCAAAACCATCAGATTTAAATTTAATGGGTTCTTGGTATCCTGATTCAAATTGATTGGCTAAATTCAAAAGCCTGTTGTCCTGGTTAAAAACTGCTGCTTGGCCTTTCGATAGAATAGTTTCAGTCTGGGCTCTCTGTGTGCTTTTTAAAGTCTCGAATCACAAAATAAAAAACAACCACAGTTTAAAGAACAAAGAACAGCACAGGAACAGGCCCTTCGGCCCTCCAAGCCTGCACCGGTCACATTGTCCTAGCTTGACAAACCTCTCATATCCTTCTATTTCCCGTCTGTTCCTGGTGTCCATCCAGATAAATCTTAAACGTCACTAACGTATCTGCCTCAACCACCTCACTTGGCAGCGCATTCCAGGGCCCCACCGCCCTCTGTGTAAAAAAAACTGCTCCCCCCCCCGCCCCCCACATCTCCACCCAACCTCCCCCCCCCCCCCCCCCCCCCTCACCTTGATCTTGTGCCCCCCTTGTAATTGTCATTTCCACCCTGGGGAAAAGCTTCCAACTGTTCACCCTATCTATACCCCTCATCATTTTATAAGCTTCTATCAGGTTGTTCCTCAGCTTCCGTCTTTCCAAGGAGAACAATCCCAGGGCGGCACGGTAGCACAGTGGGTTAGCACTGCTGCTTCACAGCTCCAGGGTCCTGGGTTCGATTCCCGGCCTCGGGGTCACCGTCTGTGTGGAGTTTGCACATTCTCCCCGTGTCTGCGTGGGTTTCCTCTGGGTGCTCCGGTTTCCTCCCGCAGTCCAAAGATGTGCGGGTTAGGTTGATTGGCCGTGCTAAGAAATTGCCCCTTAGTGTCCAGGGATGCGTAGGTTAGAGGGACTAGTGGGTATAATATGTAGGGATATGGGATAGGACCTGGGTGGGATTGTGTTCGGTGCAGACTCGATGGGCCGAAGGGCCTCTTTCTGCACTGTAGGGTTTCTAAGGAAGAGTTTATTCAATCTCCCCTCATAGCTCATACCCTGCATACCAGGCAACATCCTGGTCAACCTTTTCTGGGCGTTCTCCAAAGCCTCCACATCCTCCTGGTAGTGCGGTGACCAGAATTGGACACAGTATTTCCAAATGTGGCCTCACCAACATTTTATACAACTGTCACATAGTTTGCCAACTTTTATACTCGGTGCCCCGTCTGATGGAGGCAAGCACGGGATACGCTTTCTTCACCACCTTTTCCACCTGTGCTGCCACTTCTAAGGATCTGTAGACTTGCAGTCCCAGGGACCATGCAATGCTTTCCCCCCTGCATAATCAAGGACCCCCACGCACCCCGGACGTTCTCTCTCTGCCATCTTCCATCGCCAAAAAGATATAAAAGTCCGAGATCGTGTACCAAGAACAGCTTCTTCCCTGCTGCTGTCAGACTTCTGAATGGGCCTATTAAGTTGATCTTTCTCTACACCGTAGCAGTGACTGTAACACCACATTCTGCACTCTCTCCTTTCCTTCTCTGAGCCGTGTTGCCGGCCGCACAGTCTGTTTTAACCCTTGTACGGCGGACAAATAACTACGAGTAGACGTCTTATAAGTACAACCAATATTTATTTAAACCCACACAATCAATAATCACCCACCCGACCAACAATAAGTTACCTTGCGGGAAAATACTAGAATTCAAGTCCAATACAAGACCTTGACTTAACTTTTGCGTGACTGGCAAGTACCCAAGCAGATATTGGCCTTTTCCTGTGTGCTGGTCTCGGTAGTCGTCTGCGTAGTCTGGTCCTTTGGTCTGGCCTGGCACTCTGGCTCTGGTCTTCCTTCTTGGGTGTGGTGGCTCTCCTCTTGCTGGCGATGGTCACCATTGTTGTAGCTCGTTCGTGGGGTCAGAGAGAGAGAGATTCCTGGTTGTGCAGCATCCTTTATACCCCGTCTGGTTTCACGCCCCTTTTTTGGCCATTGCCAATCAATCGATCAGGACTTGATCCCCCCTGATCGATAAGAGTCCAATCGGGTGCTACCGCACCGATCTCTGGGTGTGTCCCTGGCGGCCACGTCTGTGGGTGCTGGAGGCACAGAGGTCACATACCTTCCTCCTAAATAAGGATTCACGGTGCCCCTATGTCTGGTACACAACCCAGTGTGACCAGAAAGTCCCTTTCATCCTGGAGATGGCCCATATCCTGTGTATTTACTCATCAGGGTTGCAGCCTGTTTGTCTGTCGGTTTAGTTTCTTGCCCAATTGGCCCAGAGTGCTTTACAAAACACCATTTCAGCTGGCCCGTTTGGCTACAACGGTATACCCTGTCTGTAAAACGAACAAAAGAATAATACTTTTCGCTGTATCCCAACACATGTGATAATGATAAATCAAACAAATCCTTTTCCTTCTCTCTTATGTACTCTATGAATGGTATGCTTTGTTTGTATAACGCAAAAAACAATACCTTTCACTGTATCCCAATACATGTGACAATAATAAATCAAAATGTAGCAGTGTGCAATTTTAACCAACGCCAAATTCTAGCTTCATACCTCCCAAACTATAATTACTCGACCCTACGTCGCAACAGTACACTTAATATTATTTGTGCCCCTCCTCTCCTCCAGCTCGGATGCTGCTGTGCGCGGACTCGCGGGGATCACTGTGGTGCTCCGAGTGGGACCCCACTGCCGTCCCAGAAGATGAGTTGAGCCAACAATATTACCAGCCACCAACCACCTGGAGGCACAAACAGGTAAACAGGACGCGCGCGACTCTCTGGTACGGTTACAGGCGGCGGGCTTTGGGTTGGGTCAGGGCTTCACCCTGTATCTAACCCCGTGCTGTACCTGTCCTGGGAGTGTTTGATGGGGGGACAGTGTAGAGGGAGCTTTACTCTGTATCTAACCCCGTGCTGTACCTGTCCTGGGAGTGTTTGATGGGGGGACAGTGTAGAGGGAGCTTTACTCTGTATCTAACCCCGTGCTGTACCTGTCCTGGGAGTGTTTGATGGGGGGACAGTGTAGAGGGAGCTTTACTCTGTATCTCACCCCGTGCTGTACCTGTCCTGGGAGTGTTTGATGGGGGGGACAGTGTAGAGGGAGCTTTACTCTGTATCTAACCCCGTGCTGTACCTGTCCTGGGATTGTTTGATGGGGACAGTGTAGAGGGAGCTTTACTCTGTATCTAACCCCGTGCTGTACCTGTCCTGGGAGTGTTTGATATTTTTATGTATCTCACTTAGTTTAACGTTGATAATATTTCTACTCCAGGTTCACTCTGACAGGGTGACGGCAGTGTCTGACACCACTGACTTGTTTGTGACTGCCTCCTGGGATCGGACTGTGCGTCTGTGGGATCGCGAGTCAATGAAACAGGTAAACACTTGATTGTCTGCTGCTCCCAGCTCTGTCACCTCCTCTTCGCTCTCACTCCCGTCTTCTCTCTCAATTGCTCTCCCACTCTCCCCACCTCATTCTTTCCCTCTCCCCCCCTCCCCCCCCCCCAGCTCCTCTGCCCCCAACCCCCACGCTCTGCCTCTCTCTCCCTCTCTCTCTAACCTGCTCTGCGTCTCTCTCTCCGCCCACAGGTTGGTCTCTTTACCTGTCAGGCCGCTGTTCTGTGCCTGGAGGTGAACCCGGTCGACCCTGGGGTGGGGGTCTGCGGAGACGCCTCGGGAAATGTCTACTTCCTCAAGTGGAGCAGCCGCACCCTCGATGGGTAAACCTGTAGGTGGACGCGGAGAGAAACGCGACGGACAGCCATACCCGAAAATCGGAGCGGGCGAGGGCATTAGTGCCGGAACTGTCATTCGAAGAGCTTAATAATCTTATCGGACGGTCTCTCCATCAGGGACGCCTTTTCAAGAGTTTGGGGGGGGGGGCCTCTCTGTCAGGAACCCCTCTTAATTTAAGAGTCTCTCCGTCAGCATAAAGTGAGCACTTTCTGATAATGGTCTGAATTCATGGGTGAATTGTCTGTAGATGGGACAGCGAATGTCTTCAGGGACCGAGCGAAGGGTTTTTACTCTTTGGGAGTGTAAAAATTCTCCTGGTCTGTCGGGTTAATTTAAGCTACTTTTTCTTTTGGGGCCAAGTTGAATCTTACAATCGTTGAGTTGGGTCCTTTCTCGCTCTCACTCATTAGAGCGGGGGTTGGTGGAGGGGAAGGGGGGGGTGGGTTGCAGTGGGCTACAATTGCCCTTAAGCTTCACACAGCTCCATTCTGGAATATTTCTCTGCACAGCGGATAAATAACAGAGGGTGTGAGTTTACGCTGAGCGTGTAGGCCAGAAGCGGCTAGTGCCAGCATGATTTGTACCGTATGTGGGTGATAACTACTCAGTAAAAAAGGAATGATACCCCAGTGTCTTGTCTATGTGTGTTACTTTCTTTAAATTAGCTGTTTTATGGGATTTTAAGGAGAACGTAGAACATTATAGCGCAGTTACAGGCCCTTCGGCCCTCGATGTTGCGCCAACCTGTGAAACCGATCTAAAGCCCATCTAACCTACACTGTTCCAATATCATCCATATGTTTATCCAATGACCAGTTAAATGCCCTTAAAGTTAGCGAGTCCACAACTGTTGCAGGCAGGGCATTCCACGCCCTTACTACCCTCCTGAGTGAAGAACCTACCTCTGACATCCGTCCTATAATTACCACCCCTCAATTTAAAGCTACGTCCCCTCGTGTTAGCCATCACCATCCGAGGAAAAAGGCTCTCGCTGTCCACCCTATCCAATCCTCTGATCGTCTTGTATGCCTCAATTAGGTCACCTCTTAACCTTCTTCACTTTAACGACAGGCCTTTGACAAGGTCCCTCATGGCAGACTGGTGCAGGAGGTGAAGTTGTATGGGATCAGAGGTGAACTGGCAAAGTGGATACAAAACTGGCTCGGCCAAAGAAGGCAGTAAGAAGTCTCACAACACCAGGTTAAAGTCCAACGACCTGAGGGATAACCTCTTCAGACAGAGGGTGGCGCGTGTATGGAATGAGCTGCCAGAGAAGGTGGACGGTTGAGGCAGGTACAATAGCAACATTTTAAAAAGCCTTTGTAGACACAGCGGTTAGCACTGCTACCTCACGGTGCCAGGGACCCGGGTTCGATTCCCGGCTTGGGTCACTGTCTGTGTAGAATCTGCATGTTCTCCCCGTGTCTGCGTGGGTTTCCTCCGGGTGCTCCGGTTTCCTCCCACAGTCTGAAAGACGTGCCGTTTAGGTGCATTGGCCGTGCTAAATTCTCCCTCAGTGTACCCGAACAGGCACCGGAGTGTGGCGACTAGGGGATTTTCACAGTAACTTCATTGCAGTGTTAATGTAAGCCGACTGTAATACTAATAAATAACTTTATATAGGGAAGAAGGAAAGGTGAGAGTGCAGAACTAGTGTTACAGTCATAGCTAGGGCGTAGAGAAAGACCAACTCAAAGTCCATTCAAAAGTCTGACGGCAGCAGGAAAGAAGCTGTTCTTGAGTCAGTTGGTACGTGACCTCAGACTTTCGTATATTTTTCCCGAAGGAAGAAGGTGGAAGAGAGAATGTCCGGGGTGCGTGGGGTCCTTAATTTTGCTGGCTACTTTTCCAAGGCAGCGGGAAGTGTAGACAGAGTGAATACTTGGGTTTTTACAATAATTGACAAGGGTTTCATGGATAGAATTGAATAGGTTAGGACTTTATTCCCTGGAGCGTAGAAGAGTGAGGGGAGATTTGATAGAGGTGTATAAGATTTTGATGGGTAATAGATAGAGTGAATGCAAGCAGGGTTTTTCCACTGAGGCTAGGGGAGGAAAAAAAACCAGAGGGCATGGGTTAAGGGTGAAAGGAGAAAAGTTTAAAGGGAATATTAGAGGGGGGCTTCTTCACACATAGAGTGGTGGGAGTGTGGAATGAGATGCCGGATAAAGTGGTAAATGCGGGCTCACTTTTAACATTTAAGAAAAACTTGGACGGGTTTATGGATGAGAGGGGGGTGGAGGGATATGGTCCAAGTGCAGGTCAGTGGGACAAGGCAAAAATATGGTTTGGCACAGACAAGAAGGGCCAAAAGGCCTGTTTCTGAGCTGTAATTTTCTATGGTTCTATGGTCACTGTTAGATTTCTCACTCCAGAGTTTTATTGAATTCAAATTTTACTACCTGGTGTGGTGGGTTTCAAAGCTGGCTCCCTCATATCATAGAATCCATACAGTCCAGATGGAGGCCATTCAGCCCATTGAGCCTACACCCATGTCAATTCCACCCAGGCCCTATCCCCATAACCCCACGTATTTACCCTATTGATCCCACTGACAGTAAGGTGCAATTTAACATGGCTAATCCACCTAACCTGCACATCTTTGGACACCAAGGGACAATTTAGCATGGCCAATCCACCTAACCTGCACATCTTTGGACACCAAGGGACAATTTAGCATGGCCAATCCACCTAACCTGCACATCTTTGGACACCAAGGGACAATTTAGCATGGCCAATCCACCTAACCTGCACATCTTTGGACACCAAGGGACAATTTAGCATAGCCAATCCACCTAACCTGTATATCTTTAGACACCAAGGGGCAATTTAGCATGGCCAATCCACCTAACCTGCACATCTTTGGACACCAAGGGACAATTTAGCATGGCCAATCCACCTAACCTGCACATCTTTGGACACCAAGGGACAATTTAGCATAGCCAATCCACCTAACCTGTATATCTTTAGACACCAAGGGACAATTTAGCATGGCCAATCCACCTAACCTGCACATCTTTGGACACCAAGGGACAATTTACCATGGCCAATCCACCTAACCTCCACATCTTTGGACACCAAGGGACAATTTAGCATGGCCAATCCACCTAACCTGCACATCTTTGGGAGCAAACCGGAGGAAACCCATGCAGACACAAGGAGAACATGTAAACTCCACACTAACATTGACCCAAGCCAGGAATCGAACCCGGGTCTCTGGTGCTGTGAGGCAGCAATGCCAACCACTGTGTCATATCGTCATCACTATAGTGTCAATTTCAAATCCATGGTAGTCGCAACAGTTGTCAGATTTATAAAACATCCGGGAGCCAATGAATAAAGTTTTCTCAATGTATTTATTATTGTCACAAGTAGGCTTACATTAACACTGCAATGAAGTTACTGTGAAAATCCCCTAGTCGCCACACCCTGGCGCTTGTTCAGGTTACACTGAGGGAGAATTTAGCATGGGCAATGCGCCCTAACCAGTACGTCTTTCGGACTGTGGGAGGAAACCCACGCAGACACGGGGAGAATGTGCAAATTCCACACAGCCGAGCTGGGAGTTGAACGCAAGTCCCTGGTGCTGTGAGGTAGCAGTGCTAACCACTGTGCTGCCCGCATGAGCCAATCTACAAATGGTCAAGGAATTGCATCCTCATTCGTCCTGTATGTTAGTGGTGACACTGTTCTGAGGGTCTGATTTAGCTGATGGACGTGGTCCGTCCAAAGATCTCAGGGAGTGGCGTGAGGAGAGTGATTACAAATGTGAGAAACGCAGCTCACAGTCAAACCATTTTAGTCGCGTCACGTTCCGAAGGAGCAAGATATTTTCTTTAACGTTCTTGCAAGACCGGGTGCCCAAAAAAAATAGGCACACCTTACATCGATTTGCAGCACATTTTTATACTTTTTGTTTACAAGCATTGTAATGGCTTTGCAATGTGGTGTTCTCCCCTAATTGGTGGTCCCTGTCCCATCCATGTGTTGTCATTCCCCTATTGGCTCGAGGTGCCCCAAGTTTCCATCCCCTCTACTCCCCATCTAACAATGTCTCCTGTTATCACAAGAGTGCATTAGCAAACTCATCCATCTTATCCAACACTGTTACATGTCCAGTTCAGATCGGCGGTAATCAATCTTTTGCCAACTTAATCACTGCTGTCCTGACCTTTGGTGAGGCCGCAGCTGGAGTACTGTGTGCAGTTTTGGGTGCCGCACCTGCGCAAGGATATTTTGGCCCTGGAGGGAGTGCAGAGGAGGTTTACTAGGCTGATACCGGAGTTGAGGGGGTTGAGCTATGAGGAGAGGCTGAATAAACTGGGCTTGTACTCGTTAGAGTTTAGAAGAATGAGGGGAGATCTCATTGAGACGTATAAGATGATGAATGGGATGGATAGGATAGAGGTGGAGAGACTCTTCCCGCTCAAAAAAGACAGTAGGACTAGGGGGCACAGCCTCAAGATAAAGGGGAGGCGGTTTAGAACGGAGTTGAGGAGGAACTTCTTCACTCAAAGGGTGGTGAATCTCTGGAATTCTCTGCCCGTTGAAGTGGTGGAGGCTGCCTCGCTAAATATTTTTAAGAAGCGGGTTGATGGGTTCTTGATAAGAGAGGGGATTAAGGGTTATGGGGAGAGGGCGGGAAAGTGGAACTGAGCCACAACAGATCAGCCATGATCTTATTGAATGGCGGGGCAGGCTCGAAGGGCTAGATGGCCTACTCCTGCTCCTATTTCTTATGTTCTTATGTTCTATCTCAGTGACCTTTTTCCCCTTTAGGGAGTATGCTCAGTTGTAGAAACAACACAGCTTGCATACCATTTGTTACAACCTGGACCTTACACATTCCTACAGAATGTGGTGTATGTGCCTCACTGCACACAGCACATCTGCTGTTATTCTTACACTACAGACAGTCTCTTTATTGTCCCTGACTATTGCTCTGTTCAGCATCAGTGAATTTTATGTCCTGTGTTTGTGACTAAAAATCACAGTTGTTCCCATAATGTGGGCTATCAATGTGCCTGACTATATCCAGCCTACCTGACTTTAGGCTATTTCTCTATGGTGTACAGGTATATGTGTTAACAGCATCTTTACCTGTTGCTCACACAAATTTGAGAACACGAGCAGTGTAGGCGGCCCCCCCCCCCCCCCTCGGATGTCTGCCATATGAGAGGAAAACCACTTTTCGGTCCTTGATTGTAATTTCCTCTAACCCTCTGTGGATCTGGAACCTGGAGTATTGTGCACAGTTTTGGTCCCCTTATTGAGGAAAGATGTAGTGGCATTGGAGGCAGTTCAGAGGAGGTTCACAAGATTGATTCCAGGGGGTGAGGGATCTGTTGTAGGAAGAGAGATTGAACGGTTTAGGCCAATACTCTGGAATTTAGGAGAATGAGGGGAGATCAAATTGAGGTACACGAGAAGATAAAAGAACATAAGAACATAAGAACATAAGAAATAGGAGCAGGAGTAGGCCATCTGGCCCTTCGAGCCTGCCCCGCCATTCAATAAGATCATGGCTGATCTGTCGTGGCTCAGTTCCACTTTCCCGCCCTCTCCCCATAACCCTTAATCCCCTCTCTTATCAAAAACCCATCAACCCGCTTCTTAAAAATATTTAGCGAGGCAGCCTCCACCACTTCAACGGGCAGAGAATTCCAGAGATTCACCACCCTTTGAGTGAAGAAGTTCCTCCTCAACTCCGTTCTGAACTGCCCCCCCTTTATCTTGAGGCTGTGCCCCCTAGTCCTACTGTCTTTTTTGAGCGGGAAGAGTCTTTCCACCTCTATCCTATCCATCCCATTCATCATCTTATACGTCTCAATGAGATCTCCCCTCATTCTTCTAAACTCTAACGAGTACAAGCCTAGTTTATTCAGCCTCTCCTCATAGCTCAACCCCCTCAACTCCGGTATCAGCCTAGTAAACCTCCTCTGCACTCCCTCCAAGGCCAAAATATCCTTGCGCAGGTGCGGCGCCCAAAACTGCACACAGTACTCCAGCTGCGGCCTCACCAATGCCCTATACAGCTGCAGCAAGACCTCCCTACTTTTATATTCAATCCCCCTCGCTATGAAGGCCAGCATCCCATTCGCCTTCCTGACCACCTGCTGCACCTGCAGGCTGGGTTTTTGCGACTCATGCACAAGGACCCCGAGGTCCCTCTGCACCGTCGCCTGCTGCAGTTTTTCGCCACGTAAGTAATAGTCCTTCCTACCATTCTTCCTACCAAAGTGGACCACCTCACACTTGCCAACATTAAATTCCATTTGCCATTTCCTGGCCCATTCGCCCAGCCTATCTAGATCCTTCTGCAGACTCTCCACACCCTCCGCACAATTTGCCTTTCCCCCAATCTTGGTGTCATCAGCAAATTTCGACACCCTACACTCGGTTCCCTCCTCCAGATCATCTATATAAATGGTAAATAGCTGAGGCCCCAGCACCGACCCCTGGGGCACCCCACTAGTCACCAACCGCCAATCCGAATAGCATCCATTGACCCCCACTCTCTGCCTCCTATTTGACAACCAATCCTCTATCCACGCTAACACCCTACCCCCAACTCCATGTCCTCTGACCTTCTGCAGTAACCTCTTGTGAGGTACCTTATCAAACGCCTTCTGAAAATCCAGAAAGACCACATCCACCGGCTCTCCTCTATCCACCGCCCTAGACACATCCTCATAGAACTCCAGTAAATTGGTCAGACACGACTTCCCTTTAATGAAACCGTGTTGCGTCTGCCCTATCAAGCAATTCCCTTCAAGATGCCTCGCAATTTCCTCCTTAATGACGGATTCTAACATTTTACCTACCACAGACGTTAAACTAACCGGCCTGTAATTCCCCGCCTTTTGCCTGGCACCCTTCTTAAACAACGGCGTAACATTAGCCGTTTTCCAATCCTCCGGCACTTCCCCGGAATCCAGCGACGTCTGGAAAATAACCACCAAGGCATCCACTATCACCTCCGCCATTTCTTTCAGAACCCTCGGATGCATTCCATCCGGTCCTGGGGACTTGTCCACAATCAGCCCCTCCAGTCTGTCGCGCACCACCTCTCTAGTAACAGTAATGTCATTAAGACCCTCCAGTCCTACCACCTTTCCAGATTTGGATAAAATAGATGTGAAGCAGATGCTTCCTCTTGTGAGGCATTCTTGGACAAGAGGTCATGGTCTTAGGATAAGGGATAGCAAATTTAAAACAGCTGAGGAGAAACTACAAAGGGTTGTGTATCTGTGGAATTCACTACTCCAAAGTGCTGTGGATGCTGGGATAGTGAGTACATTTGAGGAGGAGTTAGTTAGACAGATTTTTAATGGGTATTGGGTTGAAGGGCCATGGGGAGAAGGCAGGAAAATGGGGATGAGGAGCATATATCAGCCATGATCGAATGGTGCAGGGGACACAATGGGCCGAATGGCCTAATTCTGCTCCTGTATCTCATGAACTTATGAAGGATCTAGATAGGCTGGGCGAATGGGCCAGGAAATGGCAAATGGAATTTAATGTTGGCAAGTGTGAGGTGGTCCACTTTGGTAGGAATAATGGTAGGAAGGATTATTACTTAAGTGGCGAAAAAACTGCAGCAGGCGACGGTGCAGAGGGACCTCGGGGTCCTTGTGCATGAGTCGCAAAAACCCAGCTTGCAGGTGCAGCAGGTGGTCAGGAAGGCGAATGGGATGCTGGCCTTCATAGCGAGGGGGATTGTATATAAAAGTAGGGAGGTCTTGCTGCGGCTGTATAGGGCATTGGTGAGGCCGCAGCTGGAGTACTGTGTGCAGTTTTGGGCGCCGCACTTGCGCAAGGATATTTTGGCCTTGGAGGGAGTGCAGAGGAGGTTTACTAGGCTGATGCCGGAGTTGAGGGGGTTGAGCTATGAGGAGAGGCTGAATAAACTAGGCTTGTACTCATTAGAGTTTAGAAGAATGAGGGGAGATCTCATTGAGACGTATAAGATGATGAATGGGATGGATAGGATAGAGGTGGAGAGACTCTTCCCGCTCAGAAAGGATAGTAGGACTAGGGGGCACAGCCTCAAGGTAAAGGGGGGGGCGGTTTAGAACAGAGTTGAGGAGGAACTTCTTCACTCAAAGGGTGGTGAATCTCTGGAATTCTCTGCCTGTTGAAGTGGTGGAGGCTGCCTCGCTAAATATTTTTAAGACGCGGGTTGATGAGTTTTTGATAAGAGAGGGGATTAAGGGTTATGGGGAGAGGGCGGGAATGTGGAACTGAGCCACGACAGATCAGCCATGATCTTATTGAATGGCGGGGCAGGCTCGAAGGGCTAGATGGCCTACTCCTGCTCCTATTTCTTATGTTCTTATGAACCCCTAACGCATAAGCCTGCCTTATGTGTTTCATAAACTTTCTCACTGTAACTTCTCTCCCATCCCTATCCATCCTCCTTCCCTACAACCAGCCCCACTTGGTGCTTAATTTCCCCCTCAAACCCCCTTTATTCCTCACTTTAATCCATGCCCCACTCCCTCTGCTTTGAGAAGTATGTCCTTCCACTGTCATCTCCCCTCATTATGCACTTGATTTATTATTGCCACATGTATTGGGATACAGTGAAAAGTATTGTTTCTTGCACCCTATACAGAAAATGCATTTTGTTCAGAGGAGGAAAGGAGAGGGTGCAGAATGTAGTGTTACAGTCATAGCTAGGGTGTAGAGAAAGATCAACTTAATATAAAGGTAGGTCCATTCAAAAGTCTCGTGCCAGCAGGGAAGAAGCTGTTCTTGAGTTAGTTGGTACGTGACCTCAGACTTTTGTATGTTTTTCCTGAGAGAAGAAGGTGGAAGAGAGAATGTCCTAGGCGCGTGGGATCCTTAAATATACTGGTTGCTTTTCCAAGGCAGCAGGAAGTTTAGATAAAGTTAATGGATGGGAGGCTGGTTTGCGTGATGGATTGGGCTACATTCATGACCTTCTGTAGTTCCTTGCAGTCTTGGGCAGAGCAGGAGCCCATATCGAGCTGCGATACAACCAGAAAGAATGTTTTCTATGGTGCATCTGTAAAAGTTGATGAGCGTCGTAGCGCACATGCCAAATTTCCTTTAGTCTTCGAGATGGGAATACCTGAAGTTGGCGAGGTGGTAGCTATTTCCCGCTCCCTTATTCACAGCTGCCAAACACAGACCACAAATCTCAGCAGTAAAAGACAGAATTGGTTGACAAAAAAAACCCACTATTTATTTGTTTATTTTATTTTAGAGTTTCATAACATAAGAAATAGGAGCAGGAGTAGGCCATCTGGCCCTTCGAGCCTGCCCCGCCATTCAATAAGATCATGGCTGATCTGTCGTGACTCAGTTCCACTTTCCCGCCCTCTCCCCATCACCCTCCCAGGAGGCAGAGTTAGTGGCTTCCAGGCCCAGTTTGTCTCACAAACTGGTGACGGGACAGATTGTCTGTGTTAATGTGTGGGCTTTTTCCATAGAATCCTTACAGTGCAGAAAGAGGCTATTCGGCCCATCAAATCTGCACCAGCCATAATGCCACCTAGGCCCTATCCCCATAACCAAATATGTTTATCCTAGCTACTCCCCCCAGTACTAAGGGACAATTTAGCATGGCCAATCCACCTAACCTGCACATCTTTGGACACTAAGGGACAATTTAGCATGGCCAATCCACCTAACCTACACATCTTTGGACACTAAGGGGCAATTTAGCACGGCCAATCCACCTAACCTACACATCCTGTAGTGGGAGGGGGAGTCCAAAACTAAAGGGCATAGGTTTAAAGGTGAGAGTGGAAAAGGGACCCGAGCGGTTAACCTTTTTACACAGAGGGTGGTGGAAATGAGCTGCCGAGGGAGGTGGTCAAGGCGGAGGTAACACTGACAACATTTGGACAGGTACATGGATGGGAAAGGTTTACAGAGGGATAGGGGCCCAATGCAGGCAGATGGGACCAGTTCAGTTCAGGAAACCTGGTTTAGCATGGACGGGTTGGGCCGAAGGGCCTGTTGTACATCTCTAATGACCACTGACACACACACAGTGGCAGCATCTCGTGTGTGTGTGTGTGTGTGTGTGTTGCAGCAACTCACCAAGGTTCCCACCACAGCCGCACCACCCCCCCCCCAACTCCTGACTTGAGAAGTGGCAAACCAATCCGTCCCATCACCGCTCCGGCGGGGATCCCGCCCCCACCCCTCCTTGCGTGTCACCGCCGCTTCCTGCCACGCTCCCGCGTCCCTCGGCGATGCAGTCGGTGGGCACGGGCAGCCGGTCCCCCCAGGAGCTGTTACGGGCCCATCGGTACAGGTCTCTGTGGAGAGAGGGGTAAGAGGGGAGAGAGAGAGAGAGAGAGGGTGACATTAAAAAAAGAGAGCGAACTTTGGTTTCTACAACAACTTCCACAAACACATACACCGCACCCCCCCCCCCCCCACCGCCCAAAAGGACATCGCAACGGAAACCCTTCAACGAGGGCGGTCATCCTTGCAAACGTAGCGAAGGCGGCAGGGCTCTCTGTGCATAGCAAGATCCCAAAACACTTCTGGAGGTGAACGGCAGGACGTTGGGGTGTACCGTGGAACAGAGGGACCTTGGAGTTCAGGGGCATGGGCGCGGCACGGTGGTTAGCACCGCTGCCTCTCAGCGCCAGGGACCTGGGGTTCAGTTCCAGCCTCGGGTCACCGTCTGTGTGGAGTTTGCGCGTTCTCCCCCGTGTCTGCGTGGGTTTCCTCCCACAGTCCGAAAGACGCGCTGGTTAGGGTGCATCGGCCGTGCTAAATTCTCCCTCTGTGTAACCCGAACAGGCGCCGGATTTTCACAATAAGTACAAACCTACTTGCGGCTAATAAAAAGATTATAAAGATAAAGGATGTAATCTAGTCTTTACTCTAAAAAGTGGAGTCACAGGTAGACAGGGCAGTGAAAAAGACTTCTGGCATGCTGGCCTTCATCAGTCAGGGCACTGAGTATAGAAATTGGGAAGTTATGCTGCCGTTGTACAGAGTGGCACAGTGGGTTAGCACTGCTGCTTCACAGCTCCGGGGTCCTGGGTTCGATTCCCGGCCTCGGGTCACTGTCTGTGTGGAGTTTGCACATTCTCCTCGTGTCTGCGTGGGTTTCCTCCCACAGTCCAAAGATGTGCGGGTTAGGTTGATTGGCCGTGCTAAGAAATTGCCCCTTAGTGTCCAGGGATGTGTAGGTTAGAGGGATTAGTGGGTATAATATGTAGGGATATGGGGGGGTGGGGTTGTGGTCGGTGCAGACTCGATGGGCCGAAGGGCCTCTTTCTGCAGTGTAGGGTTCTATGACATTGGTGAGACCGCACCTGGAGTATTGTGATCAGCTTTGGTCGCCTTGCTGTCGGAAAGATGTTATTAAACTGGAGAGAGACGGCAGAAGAGATTTACAAGGATGTTGCCAGGGCTCAAAGGGCCTGAGTTATAGGGAGAGATTGGAGAGGCTAGGGAATCTTTTTCTTTGGAGTGAGGGGTGATCTTATCGAGGTCTATCATCGGAGGCAATGGATAGGGTGAACGCACTCAGTCTTGTTCCCAGGGTTGGGAAATCGAGAGCGCTTAGGGTTTAAGATGAAGGATTAATGGGAACCTGAGGAGCAATTTTTCTTTACACAGAGCTGCTGTGGGGGGGGAGGTGGGGTGATGTGGAATGAGCTGGCGGAGGGAGTGGCTGAGGCAGGGACATTTGGACAGACACATGGAAAGATTGAGAGGGATATGGGCCAAACGCAGGCAAGAGGGGTTTGCTCAGATGGGCTTTTTGGACTGAAGAACCCGTCCCCATGGCCGTAGATTCTATGAGGATCGGATAATCCGTTTTAACACGATTGAGGAATAGGCAGCAGGGGCCGGGATATCGGGAATAAATCTCCTCCCCCCCCCCCCGCCCCGGCTCACTCATCTTTAGTCAGCGGTGGTGCGGACCTCGGCACCTCAGAGAGCGGATGGAAGCACAGGGTGGGGGATTGCTCCCCTGTCCAGCCTCCCCACCCCCCTCACCCCGCCTCCTCTCTTGCCCCACCCCTCTCCCTCACTCCCTTTCCACACCCTACTGGGTATCCCATCTCCGCTCCTTTGGTAACTGTGTGGGTTCCGCAGTGTAAGGGTGAGCAACCTGGACTCTTGAGTCCCAGTGATCCGGGGTTCAAGACTCGGCAGAACCTCGAGTTGCCTGGATTGGGAGGCATGCCTCATGAGGATAGGCTGAGGGAGCGCGGTCTCTGCTCCCTGGAGAGACGAAGGACGAGAGGGGACCTGATAGAGGTTTATAAGATGTTGAGAGGTATAGATAGGGTGGATTCTCGGAGGCTATTTCCCAGGGCTGAAATGGTCGCTACGAGAGGACACAGGTTTAAGGTGCTGGGGAGCAGGTACAGAGGAGATGTCAGGGGTAGGTTTTTCACTCAGAGGGTGGTGAGTGAGTGGAATCGGTGGTGGTGGAGGCGAACTCGCTGGGGTCTTTTAAGAGACTTCTGGATGAGTACACGGGATCTAATGGGATTGAGGGTTACAGATAGGCCTGGTAGGTCGGGATATCATTGGCGCAACTTGTGGGCCGAAGGGCCTGTTTGTGCTGTAGTTTTTCTACGTTCTAACTCAACTTGGATCGGGGAAGCTTGTACATTGACGAACCTGCTCTCCCACCCCCACCCCCAAAAAAATCCCTCCACCCACAACCCCAAACTACCCAAACAGAAGAACCCCCGCAGGTCTCCGGGAGTTACCTGCCGCTCTTGCGAGAGGTGAGCACTACATGTCGCAAACTGCCGTCGGCACAGCAGAGGTGGGCGTGGACGTGCCGTGTCCGACACAGGACGGGCTGGATGACCCGGGGCCAGAGCTGGGCCTCCTCCCGGGTGCCGCGTCGCAGGATGACGTACGAGAATTTCTCCAGCTTGACGCCGGTGTTCTGCGGAGGAGAGGGCAAAAACGTGAAGATTAAAAACAGAGAAACACACTGGGCGTCGACCCATTATTGCCCGGACGAGCGTGGCTTCAACAACACTCGAGAAGCTCGACACCATCCAGGGCAAAGCACCCCATCGACAAACACTCCCTCCCTCCCCTCCACCACCCACACACAGTGACCGCAGTGTGTGTGTGTACCGTCTACAAGATACACCGCAGTGACTCGCCGAGGCTCCTCCGACAGCACCTTCCAAACCCACCACCCCTACCGTCTAGAAGGACGAGGGACAGCAGACACACGGGGAACACCACCACCTGGAAGATCCCCCTCCGAACCTCATTCACCATCCTGACTTGGGAATATATCGGCCGTTCCTTCACTGTTGCTGGGGTCCAAATCCTGGAACTCCCTCCCTAAGGGCACTGTGTGGGTGTTACCCAGCCTAGGCCTGGATGTCAACCCACCTCCGTCCCCCTCCCAGGCAACGCATTCCCCAGACCATCACCACCCTCTGGGTAAGAAAGTTTTTCCTCACATCCTCCCTAAATCTCCTGCCCCTCACATTTAATGTGTGCCCCCCACCCCCCCCCCCAACCTCGTGACTGACCCTTCAACTGAGGGGGACAGTTACTCTCTATCCACTCTGTCCGTGTCCCTCATAGTCTTCCGCATCTTGATCAGGTTGCCTCTCAGTCTTCTCTGCTCCAGAGAAAACAACCCAACCCTATCCAACCTCCCTTCATAATTTAGATGTTCCATCCCAGGCAGCCTCCTGGTGAATGTCCTCTGCACCCACTTCCAGCGCCTTCACATCCTTCCTACTAGTTGGCCTACTCCTGCTCCTATTTCTTATGTCCTTATTACAACGTGACAACTAGAACATAGAACATTACAGCGCAGAACAGGCCCTTCGGCCCACGATGTTGCGCCGACCAATTAAAAAAGCAATGACCCTCTAACCTAAACCAATCCCTTTCCGTCCATAAACCTATCCACAGACCTCTTAAACGCCCCCAAACTAGGCGCATTTACAACTGCAGCAGGCAGGGCATTCCAATCCCTCACCACCCTCTGGGTAAAGAACCTACCCCTGACATCCGTCCTATAACTACCACCCCTTAATTTAAAGCCATGCCCCCTCGTGCTAGCTTTCTCCATCCGAGGAAAAAGGCTATCACTGTCCACCCTATCTAAACCTCTAATCATCTTATATGTTTCAATAAGATCCCCTCTTAGCCGCCTTCTTTCCAACGAAAACAACCCTAAATCCTTCAGTCTCTCCTCATAGAACTGCTGACGTTACTCCAGCTGTGGCCTCACCAAAGTTCGACACAACTCCAACCTGACTGTCAATTGACTCGAGGACGGTTTCTTCCCTGCTGCCATCAGCCAAGGCCAGGGAGTAGCTTGAGGTGCGTCACGCTCCGCGCAGAGCTCAGGGTAGGACCGGCAGCTTTCTGGTTGGTATCAAAGGGAGGGTGGCTCCTGCTCTGACCAAGACCAAGACCACAAGAAAAGGGTGGCAGAGTAGCACAGCACTGCTGCTTCACAGCTCCAGGGACCCGAGTTCGAGTCCCGGCTCGGCTCGCTGTCTGCGTGGAGTTGGCACATTCTCCTCGTGTCTGCGTGGGTTCCCTCCGGGTACTCCGGTTTCCTCCCACACTCCAAAGATGTGCAGGTTAGGTGGATTGGCCACGATTAGATGCATAAGTTAGAGAGGATTAGTGGGCTAAAATATGTAGGGATAGGGGGGTAGGGCCTGGGTGGGATTGTGGTCGGTGCAGACTCGATGGGCCTCTTTTTGCACGGTAGGGTTTCTATGATTCTATGATGTATCTATGAAACTACAAAGGGTTGTGAACAAAACTCAGTCTACCACTCAAACCAGCCTCCCATCCATTGATGCTACACTTCCCACAGCCTCGGGGAAAAGCAGCCGGCATAATCAAGGACCCCCACACATTCTCTCTTCCACCTTCTTCCATCGGGAAAAAGATACAAAAGTCTGAGGTCACGTACCGACCGACTCAAGAACAGCTTCTTCCCTGCTGCCGTCAGACTTTCGAACAGACCTACCTCGCATTGAGTTGATCTACACCCTCGCTATGACTGTAACACTACATTCCGCACTCTCTCCTTTCCTTCTCTATGAGTGGTATGGTTTGCTTGTATAGAGCACAAGAAACAATACTTTTCACTGTATCCCAATACACGTGACAACAATAAATCAAAACATTCTTTGCCTCGACTGATAAAGGCAGGTTTCCCTTTTTCACCACCCTATCAACATGCCCCTCCATCTTCAGAGATCCGTGGACAAACACGCCAAGGTCCCTCCGTTCCACAGAACTTCCGAATGTCCTACCATTCGTTGACTACCTCCTTGTCAAATGACTCCTTTCCAAAGTGCATCGCCTCTCACTTTCCAGCATTAGATCCCATCTGCCATTTATCCGTCTACTGGACCATCTCGTCTCCATCTTCTCGTCGCCCTAGAGGCTCTGCCTCACTATTAGCCACGCGGTCAATCTTTGTGGGTTTACCCGGCTGCCCCTTTCAAAATGCCCCTTGGGCATCATCCTGTCCCTACAGGAACAGCGTTCCCAAGCTGAAGGGAGGTGGAATTTTAGGCTCAGGCTTTTGGGGCCTAGCAGTCAGGCATCCTGTCGCCACAGGAACAGCGTTCCCCAACTGAAGAGAGGCTCAGGCTTTTGGGGCCTAGCAGTCAGGCATCCTGTCGCCACAGGAACAGCGTTCCCCAACTGAAGAGAGGCTCAGGCTTTTGGGGCCTAGCAGTCAGGCATCCTGTCACCACAGGAGCAGCGTTCCCAAGCTGAAGGAAGGTGGAACTTTAGGCTCAGGCTTTTGGGGCCTAGCAGTCAGGCATCCTGTCGCCACAGGAACAGCGTTCCCCAACTGAAGGAAGGTGGAACTTTAGGCTCAGGCTTTTGGGGCCTAGTAGTCAGGCATCCTGTCACCACAGGAACAGCATTCCCAAACTGAAGAGAGGCTCAGGCTTTTGGGGCCTAGTAGTCAGGCATCCTGTCACCACAGGAACAGTGTTCCCAAACTGAAGAGTGGCTCAGGCTTTTGGGGCCTAGTAGTCAGGCATCCTGCCACCACAGGAACAGCGTTCCCAAACTGAAGAGAGGCTCAGGCTTTTGGGGCCTAGCAGTCAGGCATCCTGTCACCACAAGAACAGCGTTCCCAAACTGAAGAGAGGCTCAGGCTTTTGGGGCCTAGTAGTCAGGCATCCTGCCACCACAGGAACAGCGTTCCCAAACTGAAGGAAGGTGGAACTTTAGGCTCAGGCTTCTGGGGCCTAGCAGGGAGGTGGCGCACGACGGCGCTGATACTCACCCCGGCGAAGGGCAGGGGATGATAAGCTTGCGTGAAGTTACACGGCAGGGGCACCGTGCCCATCAGCTTGGGGCAGGTTAGATCGTGAGGGCACTGGAGTGAAAGAGAGAGAGAGAGAGAGAGAGAGACAGAGACGGTCATAGTGGGGATAACTTACACAAAATAAAGTAAGACAATAAAATAAACATTGAGGCGGCATTGGGAGGAGGGTACTCACTGGAGCAAAGACGTGACCGCAAGATTCTTCATCTTTGACCTGTGAATGGGGAAGAGAGAGAGAGGGGGAGATGGATAGGGAGAGGGTGGGATGGGTAGGGAAGGTGGGGAGAGGGGGGTGGAGAAGGGCAGGGTGGAGAGAATAAGCATCTGAGGATTGTTTTGTAATAGAACATAGAACATTACAGCGCAGAACAGGCCCTTCGGCCCACGATGTTGCGCCGACCAGTTAAAAAACAATGACCCACTAATCTATACCAATCCCTTTTCATCCATAAACCTATCCACGGATCTCTTAAACGCCCCCAAACTAGGCGCATTTACAACTGCAGCAGGCAGGGCATTCCAATCCCTCACCACCCTCTGGGTAAAGAACCTACCCCTGACATCCGTCCTATAACTACCCCCCCCTTAATTTAAAGCCATGCCCCCTCGTGCTAGATTTCTCCATCAGAGGAAAAAGGCTAAATGTTAGAAATATTTTAAGTGTTGATGTTCAAAAGGGACTCTGGGTGCACTAGCACAAGGAACACAGAAGGTTAGTGTACAGGTTGACTGGCACCCCATCCACTAACACTCACTCCCTCCACCACCCACACACAGGGACCGCAGTGTGTGTGTGTGTACCGTCTACAAGATACACCGCAGCGACTCGCCGAGGCTCCTTCCACAGCACCTTCCAAACCCACCACCCCTACCGTCTAGGAGGACGAGGGACAGCAGACACACGGGGAACACCACCACCTGCAATGCTACATGTTAATGTTTTGTCTCTTTTACCCTGCAGGTGCGTCGGTCCACCTTGTTGTCAAACGAGGGGCATGCACACGGTGGGTCGTGCGAGGGCTGCTCTTGGATGTTTCGAGAGTGGCCTAGTACTTCGCGTCGTTTGTGTACGCTTAAAACTGGACCAGCGGATGGGCACCACGACAGCTCAGTGACTATCGCTGATTGCTGTGCAGACACATGGATTTGGGCCGGTGTCTGCGGGGAGTTTGCGCATTCTCCCCGTGCTTGCGTGGGTTTCCTCCGGTTTCCTCCCACACCCCCAAAGATGTGCTCTCAGGCTGGCTGGTGTACCAAATTGACCCTACGCTATTCTCCCCTGAATCTGGTTACAATAGGGGTACCATTCGCATACACGCGGGGCAAGGTAGGTATAGGAAAATGCTTTGTTAAAATGGCAGCGCGGGCTCGTTGGGCCGAAGGGCCTGTTTCCCGTGCTGGGTTGTTCTTTGTTCTATCCCCCTCCGAACCCCACTCACCATCCCGACTGGGAAATAGATCAGCCGCTCCTTCACTGGGGTACAAATCCTGGAACTCCCTCCCTAACGGCACTGTGGGTGTTACCCACCCCACACGGGGACTGCAGCCGGTTCGAGGTGGCGCAGCTCCCCCACCACCTTCTCGAGGGGTAATTAGGGACAGACAATAAATCCTGACCAGCCAGCAATGCCCACGAGTGAATGAATAAAACAGATACGACGAGCAATGAGGAAGGCATATTGGGACATCTGCTTGAGTTGTGAGGGGGAAATCGGGGTATATGAATAATATAAGCCTTTGCAGGGTTTCGGTGAGATTACAGCTGGAATCTTCCACACTGTTTACAGTCACTGCGTTTCAGAAAGGATAGACTTGTACAAGAGGCAGCACGGCGAACATTCACCGGATCGGTCTCTGGGGTGGCACGCTGGTTAGCACGGCTGCCTCACAGCGCCAGGGACCCGGGTTCGATTCCCGGCTCGGGTCGCCGTCTGTGCAGAGACTGCACATTCTCCCCGTGTCTGTGTGGGTTTCCTCCGGGTGCTCCGGTTTCCTCCCACAGTCTGAAAGACGTGCTGGTTAGGGTGCGTTGGCCGTGCTAAATTCTCCCTCAGTCTAACCCGAACAGGCGCCGGAGTGTGGCGACTAAGGGATTTTCACAGCAACTTCATTGCAGTGTTAATGTAAGCTGACTTATGAATGATAAATAAAAAAAAAACCTCAAGATCAAGATGTGGTCAAGAAGGCGTATGGTGTACTGGCCTTCATTAATCGAGGGATTGAGTTTAGGAGTCGGGAGATAATGCTGCAGCTTTATAAGACCCTGGTCAGACCCCACTTGGAGTACTGTGTGCAGTTCTGGTCGCCTCATTACAGGAAGGATGTGGAAGCCATTGAGAGGGTGCAGAGGAGATTTACAAGGATGTTGCCTGGATTGGGAGGCATGCCTTATGAGGATAGGTTGAGGGAGCTCGGTCTCTTCTCCCTGGAGAGACGAAGGTTGAGACGTGACCTGATAGAGGTTTATAAGATGTTGACAGGAATAGATAGGGTGGATTCTCAGAGGCTATTTCCCAGGGCTGAAATGGTCACTACGAGAGGACACAGGTTTAAGGTGCTGGGGAGCAGGTACAGAGGAGATGTCAGGGGTAAGTTTTTCACTCAGAGGGTGGTGAGTGAGTGGAATCGGCTGCCGTCGGTGGTGGTGGAGGCGAACTCGCTGGGGTCTTTTAAGAGACTTCTGGATGAGTACATGGGATTTAATGGGATTGAGGGTTATAAATAGGCCTAGTAGGTAGGGATATGATTGGCGCAACTTGTGGGCCGAAGGGCCTGTTTGTGCCATAGTGTTCTATGTTCTATCACCATTCCATCGTGTTGAATGTAAGAACAGGCTTGATGGGCTGAATGGTCCACTCCAGCCCCTTGTGTTTCTTGCAAGACAATTGAATGAATGAGGAAAGGGATTGAGTGACAGACTTTGATAAAATATTAACTGGGACAGAGAGAGGGTTAAGGAGGGTCCTGATCGAGGGTATAAAATATTAACTGGGGCAGAGAGAGGGTTAAGGAGGGTCCCGATCGAGGGTATAAAACATTAACTGGGGCAGAGAGAGGGTTAAGGAGGGTCCCGATCGAGGGTATAAAATATTAACTGGGACAGAGAGAGGGTTAAGGAGGGTCCTGATCGAGGGTATAAAATATTAACTGGGGCAGAGAGGGTTAATTTACTTACATGGCGAAAAACTGCAGCAGGCGACGGTGCAGAGGGACCTCGGGGTCCTTGTGCATGAGTCGCAAAAACCCAGCTTGCAAGTGCAGCAGGTGGTCAGGAAGGCGAATGGGATGCTGGCCTTCATAGCGAGGGGGATTGAATATAAAAGTAGGGAGGTCTTGCTGCGGCTGTATAGGGCATTGGTGAGGCCGCAGCTGGAGTACTGTGTGCAGTTTTGGGCGCCGCACCTGCGCAAAGATATTTTGGCCTTGGAGGGAGTGCAGAGGAGGTTTACTAGGCTGATACCGGAGTTGAGGGGGTTGAGCTATGAGGAGAGGCTGAATAAACTAGGCTTGTACTCGTTAGAGTTTAGAAGAATGAGGGGAGATCTCATTGAGACGTATAAGATGATGAATGGGATGGATAGGATAGAGGTGGAGAGACTCTTCCCGCTCAGAAAAGACAGTAGGACTAGGGGGCACAGCCTCAAGATAAAGGGGGGGCGGTTTAGAACGGAGTTGAGGAGGAACTTCTTCACTCAAAGGGTGGTGAATCTCTGGAATTCTCTGCCCGTTGAAGTGGTGGAGGCTGCCTCGCTAAATATTTTTAAGATGCGGGTTGATGGGTTTTTGATAAGAGAGGGGATTAAGGGTTATGGGGAGAAAGCGGGAATGTGGAACTGAGCAGCGACAGATCAGCCATGATCTTATTGAATGGCGGGGCAGGCTCGAAGGGCTAGATGGCCTACTCCTGCTCCTATTTCTTATGTTCTTATGTTCTTGTGTTCTTAAGGAGGGTCCCGATCAAGGGTATAAAATATTAACTGGGGCAGAGAGAGGGTTAAGGAGGGCCTGACCAAGGAGTGCTGTCTGCTGAGACATGGCGGAGAGTAACTAGAATCTGAATCCACTACTGAACTCTCCACCCGAACCCAGGGACAGTCCCGGGGCTCAGGTCAGTGAATGAAACTGAGATCAGAGCAGGCGGCAGGACAGAGGGCAGTGCTACATTCACACTCACCTTTAATACAGCATCGCGAGCTTCCATCAGGATCTGATGTCCATCCTTTGTCCCATTCTCAACTAACACCTATAGCGAGGGGGAAGAGAGGGCGGGGGGGGGGGGGGGGGGAGGGAGTGAGAGCGCAAAGGGAGGTGAGGGGGCAACGAGAGGGCAAAGGGAGGTGGTGAGGGAGGGAGTGAGAGAGCAAGGGGGGGGGGGGTGTAAGGGCAACGAGAGGGCAAAGGGAGGTGGTGAGGGAGGGAATGAGAGAGCAAGGGGGGGGTGTAAGGGCAACGAGAGGGCAAAGGGAGGTGGTGAGGGAGGGAGTGAGAGGGTAAAGGGGGGAGGAAGGCAGATAGAGAGGGAGGAGGAGAGAAAGACAGACAGAGAAAGAGGGTGGAAGGGGAGAGAAAGAGAGAGAGAGAGAGAGAGAGAAGGGGGGGGGAGAGAGAGAGAGAGAGAGAGAGAGAAAGGCGGGGGGAGAGAGAGAGAAGGGGGGGGAAGAGAGAGAGAGAGAGACACAAGAGAGAAAGGGGGGGAGAGAGAGAGGGAGAGAGAAAGAAAAAGGGGGAGGGAGGGAGGGAGAGAGA
>NW_027650832.1:0-40878 GCF_965287045.1 Carcharhinus amblyrhynchos
TCTCTCTCTCCTCTCTGCGTCTCTCTCTGTCTCTCTCTCTGCGTCTCTCTCTGCGTCTCTCTCTCTGTGTGTGTGCCTCTCTCTCTCTGTGCCTCTCTCTCCCCCCCTGTCGGGTGCCCCTGTGTTATTTGGCTGGGGTGCAGTGGGAAGGTGTCACTCTGTCTCTGAATGAATGAACTCACTTGTTCGTCCTGAGTGCGAGTCTGGGCTCTGGAACCTTGTTATTGATGCTGCAAATTAGGACCATGTGTCAGCCCCGAGACACAGCTTCCTCCGTGTCTCCCAGAGAGGGAGGGAGGGATTCTGTCTCGCTCTGAAGAGGGGACACATTCCCTCAGGCGCTCCCGCAGTGCGGCGCTCCCTCGGCACTGACCCTCCCGCAGTGCGGCGCTCCCTCGGCACCGACCCCCCCGCAGTGCGGCGCTCCCTCGGCACCGACCCTCCCGCAGTGCGGCGCTCCCTCGGCACCGACCCTCCCACAGTGCGGCGCTCCCTCGGCACCGACCCTCCCCGCAGTGCGGCGCACCCCTCGGCACCGACCCTCCCACAGTGCGGCGCTCCCTCAGCACCGACCCTCCCACAGTGCGGCGCTCCCTCGGCACCGACCCTCCCACAGTGCGGCGCTCCCTCAGCACCGACCCTCCCACAGTGCGGCGCTCCCTCAGCACCGACCCTCCCACAGTGCGGCGCTCCCTCAGCACCGACCCTCCCACAGTGCGGCGCTCCCTCAGCACCGACCCTCCCCACAGTGCGGCGCTCCCTCGGCACCGACCCTCCCCACAGTGCGGCGCTCCCTCGGCACCGACCCTCCCACAGTGCGGCGCTCCCTCGGCACCGACCCTCCCGCAGTGCGGCGCTCCCTCGGCACCGACCCTCCCGCAGTGCGGCGCTCCCTCGGCACCGACCCTCCCGCAGTGCGGCGCTCCCTTGGCACCGACCCTCCCGCAGTGCGGCGCTCCCTTGGCACCGACCCTCCCGCAGTGCGGCGCTCCCTCGGCACCGACCCTCGCACAGTGCGGCGCTCCCTCGGCACCGACCCTCCCGCAGTGCGGTGCTCCCTCGGCACCGACCCTCCCACAGTGCGGCGCTCCCCGCAGTGAGACAGATGTAGGGAGGTGTAGGGATAGAGAGACACAGACAGTGTCAGGGAATGGCCCCCTCACTTGAAGATTGGAACATGGAAGATGAGTCCCTGGACTCGAGCTTAGTGATTGTCCCACGTCGTCCTCCTGAGTTGAGGAGGAACTTCTTCACACAGAGTTGTGAATCTATCAAATTCCCCTGCCCTGTGAAGCAGCTGAGGCTCCCTCATAGAGTGATAGAATCCCTACAACGCAGGAGACCATTCGGCCCATTGAGTCTGCATCGAACAGTATCCCATCCAGGCCCTATCTCCCTGTAACCCCATGCATTTACCCTAGCTAGTGCCCCTGACACCTAAGGGGCAATTTAGCACGGCCAATCCACCCTAACCTGCACATCTTTGGACACTAAGGGGCAATTTAGCATGGCCAATCCACCCTAACCTGCACACCTTGGGACACTAAGGGGCAATTTAGCATGGCCAATCCACCCTAACCTACACATCTTTGGACACTAAGGGGCAATTTAGCATGGCCAATCCACCCTAACCTGCACATCTTTGGACACTAAGGGGCAATTTAGCACGGCCAATCCACCCTAACCTGCACATCTTTGGACACTAAGGGACAATTTAGCACGGCCAATCCACCCTAACCTGCACATCTTTGGACACTAAGGGGCAATTTAGCACGGCCAATCCACCCTAACCTGCACATCTTTGGACACTAAGGGACAATTTACCATGGCCAATCCACCCTAACCTGCACACCTTGGGACACTAAGGGACAATTTAGCATGGCCAATCCACCCTAACCTGCACACCTTGGGACACTAAGGGACAATTTAGCATGGCCAATCCACCCTAACCTGCACATCTTTGGACACTAAGGGACAATGTAGCATGGCCAATCCACCTAACCTACACATCTTTGGAGTCATTGAATGTTTTTAAGGCAAGGATAGATAGATTTTTGAACAGTAAAGGAATTAAGGGGAGCGGGGGGGTAAATGGATCTGAGTCCACAGAAAGATCAGCCATGATCTTATTGAATGGGGGAGCAGGGCTCGAGGGGCCGAATGGCCCACTCCTGCTCCTAGTTCTTTATGTTCTCTCCGCACCAGATTGCTGTCAGTGCCTGTGGTGGGAGCGTCACTGTGTCAGGGTGGGGGCCAGTGTGGGGAGGCTCTCTCACACACAAACGAGGGACGTGAGGCCCCTCGTCTCCTCGCCCCTGGCTCCCCTGAGGATGTGAGCGACGGCAGACAAATCCCGCCAGGAGCCGAGGGCAGAGGAAGCCAGGGCAGAGAGGAAACTGTAAAAAAAAATAAACTCCAGGAAGCAATACTATTTAACATGACCTCTGCGTCCAAGAAGGTTGGAATCGGTTCAAGTGGGGCAGTTCAGAGGGAGCAGCAAGGTCTCTGTGAGACCTCTTAGTGAGGGCGGTGGGGGGGGGAGAGAGCTGTCAGACTTCTGAATGGACCCACCTCGCAGTAAGCTGATCTCTCTCTACACCCTCACTGTGACTGTAACACTACATTCTGCACCCTCTCCTTTCCTTCTCCCCTGTGTACTCCATGAAGAGTATGCTTTGTCTCCACAGCCGAGGGACAGCTGCACTGGATCCAATCTGTAGGATATATTCCAGAGTCTAAAGGATTTGAGAAAATAATCACCACTGATTAAAGAGCCACTTTCTTAAGTACTCCAGGATGCAGATTATCCACCGCTGTCTGCTTGTTTGCTTAGAGGGTCAGCACTGAGGGAGGGTCAGCACTGAGGGAGGGTCAGCACTGAGGGAGGGTCAGCACTGAGGGAGGGTCAGCACTGAGGGAGGGTCAGCACTGAGGGAGGGTCAGCACTGAGGGAGGGTCAGCACTGAGGGAGGGTCAGCACTGAGGGAGGGTCAGCACTGAGGGAGGGTCAGCACTGAGGGAGGGTCAGCACTGAGGGAGGGTCAGCACTGAGGGAGGGTCAGCACTGAGGGAGGGTCAGCACTGAGGGAGGGTCAGCACTGAGGGAGGGTCAGCACTGAGGGAGGGTCAGCACTGAGGGAGGGTCAGCACTGAGGGAGGGTCAGCACTGAGGGAGGGTCAGCACTGAGGGAGGGTCAGCACTGAGGAGGGCCGCACTGAGGGAGGGTCAGCACTGAGGGAGGGTCAGCACTGAGGGAGGGTCAGCACTGAGGGAGGGTCAGCACTGAGGGAGGGTCAGCACTGAGGGAGGGTCAGCACTGAGGGAGGGTCAGCACTGAGGGAGGGTCAGCACTGAGGGAGGGTCAGCACTGAGGGAGGGTCAGCACTGAGGAGGGTCAGCACTGAGGGAGGGTCAGCACTGAGGGAGGGTCAGCACTGAGGGAGGGTCAGCACTGAGGGAGGGTCAGCACTGAGGGAGCGCCGCACTGCAGGAGGGTCAGCACTCAGGGAGGGGTCAGCACTGAGGGAGCGCCGCACTGCGGGAGGGTCAGCACTGAGGGAGGGTCAGCACTGAGGGAGCGCCGCACTGCGGGAGGGTCAGGGCCGAGGGAGCGCCGCACCGTGGGAGGGTCGGTGCCGAGGGAGCGTCGCACCGCGGGAGGGTCAGGGCCGAGGGAGCGTCGCACCGCGGGAGGGTCAGGGCCGAGGGAGCGCCGCACCGCGGGAGGGTCAGGGCCGAGGGAGCGCCGCACCGCGGGAGGGTCAGGGCCGAGGGAGCGCCGCACTGTGGGGAGGGTTAGGGCCGAGGGAGCGCCGCACTGTGGGAGGGTCAGGGCCGAGGGAGCGCCGCACTGTGGGAGGGTCAGGGCCGAGGGAGCGCCGCACTGCGGGAGAGTTAGGGCCGAGGGAGCGCCGCACTGCGGGAGGGTCGGTGCCGAGGGAGCGCCGCACCGTGGGAGAGTTAGGGCCGAGGGAGCGCCGCACTGTGGGAGGGTCAGGGCCGAGGGAGCGCCGCACCGCGGGAGGGTCAGGGCCGAGGGAGCGCCGCACCGCGGGAGGGTCAGGGCCGAGGGAGCGCCCTCTCAGTTCCAACTCTCCGACAGTGCGGCGCTCCCTCAGCTGGGAAGCGTCTCCCTGCATTACGTTCCCAGGGGTGCGGCGCTCAAAACCATTTCCCCGTGGCTCCGGGGACGAGGAGAGCTGTCCGCCCCGGCACTGCGGAGATCCATAATCAATCCCAGGCTGTTGACCAACTGTGAGGCCCGCCCTTGGTCGCTGCGGCCTGGTATGGGTGGAGGGAATTCAATGGGACATTCCACAGGCCTGAGTGGGCAAGAGTAGGCCCTTCCCAGCCCCTCCCCTTCCCTGTGTGTCTCTGAGTGAAAGCAGGCCTCAAACCTCGGCCTGGGCTTTGATATTGTGTCACACAAGGACAATGTGACTCTTCTCGCCCGCTTTTCTCACAGTCTGACTGCCAGGTTTTGGCGTCTTGCTCCCAGCTGGGATCGCAAACCCTTGCCTTGTTGTTTATTTGTTCTCACTGTTTATTCTTGAGATGGATTCAGTCTGCTCTTGTTACTAAAGCCTGTTAACCACCAGTGTACCGATCGAGATCCTTTCTGTCCTACCCAATAGTTCACCCCGCTGGCGATCACAAACCCTGTCTCCAAACGCGCCAACTTCTCAAACTGTCTGTTCCCCAAATTCCCCACTGGGCTAGAATGTGTTGCCCCATTCCTAATTGCCCCTTGGACTGAGTGTCTTGCTTGGTTTTGGTGGGGTGGGGAGGGGGGAGGAGGAGTTAAGTGTTGGCCACAGTGCTGTGTCTCGGATGATTTCCCTCCCGCGGTGCGGCGCTCCCTCGGCACCGACCCTCCCACGGTGCGGCGCTCCCTCGGCACCGACCCTCCCCACAGTGCGGCGCTCCCTCGGCACCGACCCTCCCGCAGTGCGGCGCTCCCTCGGCACCGACCCTCCCGCAGTGCGGCGCTCCCTCGGCACCGACCCTCCCACGGTGCGGCGCTCCCTCGGCACCGACCCTCCCGCGGTGCGGCGCTCCCTCGGCACCGACCCTCCCACGGTGCGGCGCTCCCTCGGCACCGACCCTCCCGCAGTGCGGCGCTCCCTCGGCACCGACCCTCCCGCAGTGCGGCGCTCCCTCGGCACCGACCCTCCCCACAGTGCGGCGCTCCCTGGGCACCGACCCTCCCACAGTGCGGTGCTCCCTCGGCACCGGCCCTCCCACATTGCGACACTGACCCTGGGGAGTGTAAAACGGATGTGATGTTGAGGTGTGCGGGTGAGGTTTGGGTGGCCTGACCTCAGTCCACGAACTCAGTGGAATCAGCCCCGTCTCTGCAGGGTGACATGTCCTGATGTGAAATTTAAGTCGGATGATATTTGGGAACAGATCCTGCTCTCCCACTGTTCTAACGAGAGTTTGATTTAGAGTTTGTGTATATTTTCACTGTCCTCAGTGAAATAGTTACCCAGCTGGTCTGATACCATTCGAGAGAGAACGAGTGTGTGTGGTCATGTCAGTGTTCAGACAAACAGTCCAACAATTTCTAACAGAAAGCTGGGAGAATTGAGATTGTGGTGTGAGTTACTTGGTGGGAAGGTATCCCAAATTTAGCACTGCTGCCTCTCAGTGCCAGGGACCCGGGTTCGATTCCCGGCTTGGGCCACTGTGTGGAGTCTGCACATTCTCCCCGTGTCTGCGTGGGCTTAAGAACATAAGAAATAGGAGCAGGAGTAGGCCATCTAGCCCTTCAAGCCTGCCCCACCATTCAGTAAGATCATGGCTGATCTGAAGTGGATCAGTTCCACATTCCCGCTTTCTCCCCATAACCCTTAATTCCCCTGTCTATCAGAAACCTATCTACCCGTGACTGAAATATATTTAGCGAGGCAGCCTCCACCACTTCAACGGGCAGAGGATTCCAGAGATTCACCACCCTTTGAGTGAAGAAGTTCCTCCTCAACTCTGATCTAAACTGCCCCCCTTATCTTGAGGCTGTGCCCTCTAGTCCTGCTGTCCTTTCTGAGCGGGAAGAATCTCTCTACCTCTACCCTATCCATCCCTTTCATTATCTTATACATCTCTATAAGATCCCCCTCATCCTTCTAAACTCCCAACGAGTACACAGTCTGTTTAGTCCTCTCTTAATAGTTCAACCCCCTCATCTCCGGTATCAGTCCAGTGAACCTCCTCTGCACTCCCTCCAAGGCCAAAATATCCTTGCGTAAGTGCAGCGACCAAAACTGCACACAGTACTCCAGCTGCGGCCTCACCAATGCCCTATACAGTTGCAGCAAGACCTCCCTACTTTTATATTCTATCCCCCTTGCACAGTCCGAAAGATGATTTGATTTATTATTGTCACATGTATTGGGATACAGTGAAAAGTATTGTTTCTTGTGTGCTATACAGACAAAGCATACCATTCATAAAAAAGTATAAAAAAGGGGTAGCAGTGTAGAGCGGGCAGCGTCGGGAGCGGGCAGCGGAGTGAGTGGGAACTGAGTGAGAAGGGCTTTGGCTTGCTGGGCTTAGGAGAGTGCAGGCTTAGAGAAGGTGAGTGGACAGATTCCTACCTTGGGCACTTACAGGAGGTTGGGACATGGCAGGGAATATAGGGAGGAATGTAAGTTGCGTCCGGTGCCACATGTGGGAGTTCCTGGTGGTGTCACGGGTCCCCAAGGTACACATCTGCAGTAAATGTTTAGAACTGCAGCGATTGAGGGCCCGGATCAGGCAACTCGAGGGGCGACTGGAAGATGCGTTTTCTAGTTAGGGAGAATGAGGAGATAATGGCTGGGAAACATGAGCAGGAGGAGGTCTCAAGGGCTGAAGAGAAGGGAGGATGGACGACTGTTAGGAGGGGAAAGAGGAAGAAGAAGAGTAGTCAGGGTCCCCCGGCCTCCCGGAGGCCCCCCAAGGTTCGTCGGCAGGGGCACAGAAAAATAGGAAGGAAGGGGAGACTGATTTAGAGGGACGGAAAGGGTCTGGTAAGGTGATAGTGGTAGGGGATGGGAGGGTCCGAGGGATTGATAGGAGGTTCTGTGGGCAAGGGCGCGACTCCAGGATGGTGGTCTGCCTCCCTGGAGCAGGGGTAAAAGATATAATGGAAAGGGTAGAGGGAATTTTGAAAGGGGAGGGGACCCAGGCAGAGGTCATAGTACACGTAGGGGAGGGGGATATAGGAAGGAGGAGTAGGGGAGAGGTCCGTAGGCAATTTAGGGAGTTGGGGGCAAAACTAAAGGGCAGGACCTCTAGGGTGGCACTGTCTGGGTTGCTGCCCAGTATGAGCAGGGCTAAGAATGACGAGATCATGCAGTTGAATGCATGGTTGAGGGACTGGTGTAGGGTAGAGGGGTTTACTTATGTAGATCATTGGGAGGTGTTTAGGAGAGAAAGGCAACTGTACAGGAGGGGTGGGGAGGATTTGAACGGGAGGGGACTAGTGTCTTAGCAGGGAGGTTAGCTGGGGTGTTCAGGAATGATTTAAACTAATAGGGAGGGGGGGTGGGGAGGTGGCTGGGAGAGAGACGGGTGAAAGGAAAATTATAAGGGAGAAGGTGGTTCCGAGGGACAATTGTGGGTTGAACTGTGTCTGTTTCAATGCTAGGAGTGTGGCAGGGAAAACGGATGAGCTTAGGGCCTTGATGTTTGTGAGGCAGTTGGATGTGGTGGCTGTAACGGAGACGTGGTTACGGGAAGGGCAGGACTGGCAGCTGAATGTTCCTGGGTACAGGTGTGTTAGGTGTGACAGAGGAGGGTTGAAGAGAGGTGGAGGGGTGGCACTGTTAGTCAAGGAAAACATCACAGTAGTGCAGAGGGAGGGCGATATGGAAGAGATAGGGATTGAGTCGCTGTGGGTGGAGTTGAGGAATAAAAAGGGAGAGATCACATTGCTAGGGGTGTACTATAGGCCACCCAACAGCCCAAAGTCAGTAGAGGAGGGAATTTGCAGGGGCATTTTGGATAGGTGCAGAAAGAATAGAGTGGTTGTAGTGGGTGATTTTAATTTTCCCGGAGTGAATTGGAGGGGGCCTAGAGCTGGGGGTACGGAGGGAGAGGAGTTTGTGAAATGTGTTATGGAAGGGTCGCTAGAACAGTATGTAACTTGCCCGACTAGGGGAGGGGCTATACTGGATTTAGTGTTGGGAAACGAGCCGGGGCAGGTGGGTGAGGTAGAGGTAGGCGAACATGTGGCGAACAGTGACCACAAGTCCGTCTACTTTAGGATAAAAATGGAAAGGGACGAGTGCCGTCCAAGCGGGAGTGTGCTGAACTGGGGAAAGGCGAGCTATGGCAGGATTAGGAGGGAGCTGCAGCAAACTGACTGGGAGGGACTGTTAGCTGGCAAGTCCACGGTTGGCAAGTGGGAGGCTTTTAGGGACAAAATGAAATGGTTGCAGGGGAGGTTTGTTCCGGTTAAGCGAAAGGATGGGAAAGGTAGGATTAGAGAGCCGTGGATTACGGGGGATATTGAAGACTTGGTTAGGAAGAAGAGGGAGGCGTATGATAGGTCGAAACAAATGGGTACGGAGTGTGCGCTGGAGGAATATAGAGAGAGTAGGAGGGAGCTAAAAAGGGGAATTAGAAGGGCGAAGAGAGGGCATGAGATGGCTTTGGCCGGTAGGATTAAGGATAATCCTAAGGCATTTTATTCCTATATTAGAGGCAAGAGAGTAGTTAGAGGGAAAATTGGTCCTCTTAGGGACAAGAGTGGAGAGTTGTGTATTGAGTCGGAGGGAATGGGGGAGCTCCTGAATGAATACTTTGCGTCGGTATTCACGAAGGAGAGGGGTTCGGAATCGTGCGGTCTCTTGGAGGGAGCGGAGGTTCAGTTGCAGGATATAGTTATTACGAGAGAGGAAGTGCTAGGGCTTTTAGGTAGCGTAAGGACGGATAAAGCTCCGGGGCCTGATGGTATTTATCCCAGGCTGCTTAGGGAGGCGAAAGATGAAATTGCTGGGCCTCTGGCGCACATCTTTGTCTCTTCTTTGGACACAGGTGAGGTCCCAGAAGACTGGAGGGTAGCAAATGTGGTCCCGTTGTTCAAAAAAGGTAGTAGGGATAACCCTGGGAATTATAGGCCGGTGAGTTTGACGTCGGTGGTAGGGAAGTTAATGGAAAAAATACTTAGGGGTAGGATGTATGAGCATTTGGAGCGTTGCGATCTGATTAGGGATACGCAACATGGCTTTGTTAGAGGGAGGTCTTGCCTTACGAATCTGGTGGAATTCTTTGAGGAGGTGACAAAAACGGTTGACGATGGGAGAGCCGTTGATGTCATCTATATGGATTTCAGTAAGGCGTTTGACAAAGTCCCTCACGGTAGGCTGGTAGAAAAGGTTAAGGCGCATGGGATACGAGGCCAGGTAGTTAGGTGGATTGAGAACTGGTTGGGAAATAGGAGACAGAGGGTAGTTGTGGAGGGTACCTTGTCGGGCTGGAGGCCAGTGACCAGTGGTGTGCCGCAGGGCTCGGTACTGGGACCTCTCCTCTTTGTAGTCTACATAAATGACTTAGAAGAGGGAGTAGGTGGTGTGATCAGCAAGTTTGCTGATGACACCAAGATGGCAGGGTTGGCGGGTACAGAACTGGATTGTCAGGTGATACAACAGGATATAGATAGGTTGGTGCAGTGGGCAGATAGGTGGCAGATGGCATTTAATCCTGACAAATGCGAGGTGATGCATTTTGGAAGGAATAATGCAGAGAGGAGATATGTGATAAAAGGTAGGACGATTAGGAGTATAGACGTACAGAGAGACCTGGGAGTGCAGGTCCACAAATCCATGAAGGTTGTGTCACAAGTGGAGAACGTTGTTAGGAAGGCTTATGGGATGTTAGCCTTTATAGGAAGGGGCTTAGAGTATAAAAGCTGCCGTCTAATGCTTCAGTTATACAGAACGTTGGTTAGACCGCATTTGGAGTACTGCGTCCAGTTCTGGTCACCTTATTACCGGAAGGACGTGGAGTCTCTGGAAAGGGTGCAGAGGAGGTTTACCAGGATGTTGCCTGGCATGGGGGGACTGGGTTACGAGGAGAGACTGAGGAGACTGGGGCTATTCTCCTTGGAAAGAAGGAGATTGAGAGGGGACATGATAGAGGTATATAAGATACTGAAGGGAATAGATAGAGTTAATAGTGAGAGACTGCTCCCTAGACTGGGTACGAACACAAGAGGTCATCAATTAAGGGTGAGGGGGGGGAGGTATAATTTGGAGGTAAGAGGAAGGTTCTTTACACAGAGAGTTGTGGGGGTCTGGAATGCGCTACCGAGTAGGGTGGTGGAGGCAGGAACGTTGGACTCGTTTAAGATGCAGTTAGATAGGCATATGAGTGAAACGGGAATGGAGGGATATGGTAGGGGCTATTAAATAGGGTTAAACCTCGGGAGACACCGGAAGGGCAGGCTGTATAACTAATATGTTTTGTCTTTATTCCACAGGTGGAGGTCCACCTCGTGTCAAGCGAGGGGCATGCACACGGCGGGTTGTGCGTGGGCTGCTCTTGGAAGTCCAGGAGGGGCCTAGTACTTCGTGTCGGTGTGTGTGCTTGATCCTGGACCGATAGACGGGCTCCACAACAGCTCAGTGACTAGCACTGCTAGCTGTGCAGATACATGGATTTGGGCCTGTGTCTGTGGGAGTTTGCGCATTCTCCCTGTGGTTGCGTGGGTTTCCTCCGGGCGCTCCGGTTTCCTCCCACACCCCAAAGATGTGCTCTTAGGCTAATTGGTTTCCACCAAATTGACACTATTTCTTCCCTGAATCTGACTGAGTAGGGTCCCATTCGTAGACATGCAGGGTAGAATAGGTGTAGGGCGATGTGGCGGCGCGGGCTCGTTGGGCCGAAGGGCCTGTTTCCCGTGCTGGGTTGTTCTTTGTTTTGTTCATAGAGAAGGAAAGGAGAGAGTGCAGAATGTAGTGTTACAGTCACAGCGAGGGTGTAGAGAAAGATCAACTTAATGCGAGGTAGGTCCATTCAAAAGTCTGACAGCAGCAGGGAAGAAGCTGTCCTTGAGTCGGTCGGTACGGGACCTCAGACTTTTGTATCTTTTTCCCGATGGAAGAAGGTGGAAGAGAGAATGTCCGGGGTGTCGGGGGGGTCCTTGATTATGCCGGCTGCTTTTCCCCGAGGCAGCGGGAAGTGTAGACGGAGTCAATGGATGGGAGGCTGGTTTGTGTGATGGATTGGGCTTCATTCACCACCATTTTGTAGTTCCTTGTGGTCTTGGGCAGAGCAGGAGCCCAGACCAAGCTGTGATACAACCAGAAAGGATGCTTTCTATGGGGCATCCTGCCATCAGAGACCGTTTAATATTGACACTCTCTATCCCATAGAATCCTTACTGTGCATAAAGAAGCTCTTTGGCCCATTGAGTCTGAACTGACTCTCCAGAAAAGCATCTTACCCAGACTCAAACCATACCTCCCTGTAATCCCATGCACTTACCATGACCAATCCACCCTAACCTGCACATCTTTGGACACTAAGGGACAATTTAGCATGGCCAATCCACCCTAACCTACACATCTTTGGACACTAAGGGGCAATTTAGCATGGCCAATCCACCCTAACCTGCACATCTTTGGACACTAAGGGACAATTTAGCATGGCCAATCCACCCTAACCTACACATCTTTGGAGGGTGGGAGGAAACTGGAGCACCCGGAGGAAACCCACACAGACACGGGGAGAATGTGCAAACTCCACACAGACAGTGACCCGAGCCGGGAATGGAACCCGGGTCCCTGTGAGACAGCTGCGCTAACCCACTGTGCCTGCCCCATTGAAGGGGGTAACGGTATGTGTGTATTTGTGTTACAGTGCAGAGAGACCAGCGGTGTGAGTTGAACTGTCGCCCATCGGGTTACAGGTTCTATGTGCGTCATGCAGACAAGGTGTTGGATGGGACACCCTGTGAGGCGAACTCCACAGACGTGTGTGTGGCTGGAGAGTGTCTGGTGAGTATGCCACCCCCTCCGTCCCCTGCTTATATCCGATAGAGCTAAGTGTGACCCCCCCCCCCCCACCCCGCTGCAGTTACCCCCCCCTACTTCCACCGCAGCTACCAAACGCCCCCTCCCCCGGGTAACAACTGGGAGCAACTCCAAGTCAGTCAACTTAACTAGTTGGTCAAAAACTTAACTCGATATTGGAACTGGTTTACTTGTTCCACCATCGACTGGGGCTGGGAAGTGAATGGGGAGACCTCCCACCCAAGTGTTAAAACTGTACCACCCTCCCTATCTCTGTAACCTCCTCCAACCCCTTATACCCCCTCCCTATCTCTGTAACCCCCTTCACCTCCCTGCACCCCCTCCCTATCTCGAACCTCCTCCAGCCCCCTGCACCCTCTCCCTATCTCTGTAACCTCCTCCAACCCCCTACACCCCCTCCCTATCTCTGTAACCCCTCTCTTTCTGTCTCTGTCCCCGTCTCCCTCTGTGTCCCTCTGGGCCTCTGTCCCTCCCTCCCCTCTCTCTGGGCCTCTGTTTCCCCTCCTGCCCCAGGCCCCTTGGTCTCCCTCTCCCCTCAGTTACGATGCTCCAGAAATCCGATTGCTCTGATCTAACCGCCCATCTCGGAATCTCTTCACGTGCCCGTTTTACCAATTGGATTTCAATTAGGCTTCAGTGAAGCACCTTGGGATATTTTCCTGTCCAATCGGAGCCTGGCTCCAGTTGCTCTCTTCCCAAGCGGTGTAAATTGTTGTTGGAGATGGGTGGTGAATCTGCGGAGCGTCAGAATGGGGCTACGATGTGAACTTGTTTCCTGTTTGTCGGAGGGGCTATATGAATGCAGATTGTAGCTGCTGTCTGATTGTCCTCTCTCTCTCCCCCCTCTGCCGTGCAGACGGCCGGCTGTGATGGAATGCTGGGCTCCGGAGCGCGTCCGGACAAGTGCGGAGTGTGTGGGGGAAATGGATCCACCTGCCAGCGTGTGTTCGGGATCTTTGAGGATTCCCAGATCAACGTGGGTTACCATAAAATCATCGCCATTCCCAGCCGAGCGACCAAGATCAACGTGACGGAGATGGCGCGCAGTCGGAACTATCTGGGTGAGCTGTCGGGATTGGGGGTGGTGGGGGGGAATGTGGGGGGGGGGGGGAGTTGAATCTCTGAGAAGTGACATTGGTGCCACACAAGTACCAGGCAATGGCCACCTCCAATAAGAGAGAATCCAACCATCGCCCCTTCCCATTTAATGGGATTACCATCACTGAACCGCACCCCCCATCAACATCCCTAACAGCACTGTGGGTGTACCTACCCCACACACACAGGGACTGACTGATGTCCAATAACAATCCCGGAACTCCCTCCCTAACAGCACTGTGGGTGTACCTACCCCACACACGGGGACTGACTGATATCCAATAACAATCCCGGAACTCCCTCCCTAACAGCACTGTGGGTGTACCTACCCCACACACGGGGGACTGACTGATATCCAATAACAATCCCGGAACTCCCTCCCTAACAGCGCTGTGGGTGTACCTACCCCACACAGGGGGACTGACTGATGTCCAATAACAATCCTGGAACTCCCTCCCTAACAGCGCTGTGGGTGTACCTACCCCACACAGGGGGACTGACTGATGTCCAATAACAATCCCGGAACTCCCTCCCTAACAGCACTGTGGGTGTACCTACCCCACACACGGGGACTGACTGATGTCCAATAACAATCCCGGAACTCCCTCCCTAACAGCACTGTGGGTGTACCTACCCCACACAGGGGGACTGACTGATGTCCAATAACAATCCCGGAACTCCCTCCCTAACAGCACTGTGGGTGTACCTACCCCACACAGGGGGACTGACTGATGTCCAATAACAATCCCGGAACTCCCTCCCTAACAGCACTGTGGGTGTACCTACCCCACACACGGGGACTGACTGATGTCCAATAACAATCCCGGAACTCCCTCCCTAACAGCACTGTGGGTGTACCTACCCCACACACGGGGACTGACTGATGTCCAATAACAATCCCGGAACTCCCTCCCTAACAGCACTGTGCGTGTACCTACACCACATGGGGAACACAGCGGGCTCAAGATGGCAGCTCACCCACCCCCTTTTCAAGGGGTAACTTTCATCCCTGGGACATGGGTGTCGCTGGCTGGTCCAGCATTTATTACCCATCCCTAGTTGCCCCTTGGAGGGGCAGTTGAGAGTCAACCACATTGCTAAGTTTCTTTGGAGTCACATGTAGGCCAGACCGGGGTAAGGACGGCAGATTTCCTTCCCTAAAGGGAACCAGATGGGTTTTTCCGACAATGGGTCATCAGTAGATTCTTAATCCCAGATATTTTTTATTGAATTCAAATTCCACCATCTGCTGTGGGTGGGATTCGAACCCGGGTCCCCCAGAACATTAGCTGAGTTTCTGGATTAATGTCCTAGCGATAATATCACTGGGCCATCAGCTGACTGCTGTCCTTACCCTGTTGGGCCTACGTGTGACTCCAGATCTGACACACACACACGATCTGATTTATTATTGTCACATGTATCGGGACACAGTGAAAAGTATTGTTTCTTGTACGTGATACAGACAAAGCATACCGTTCATAGAGAAGGAAAGGAGAGGGTGCAGAATGTAGTGTTACAGTCACAGCGAGGGGTGTAGAGAAAGATCAACTTAATGCGAGGTAGGTCCATTCAAAAGTCTGACAGCAGCAGGGAAGAAGCTGTTCTTGAGTCGGTCGGTACGGGACCTCAGACTTTTGTGTCTTTTTCCCGATGGAAGAAGGTGGAAGAGAGAATGTCCGGGGTGTGTGGGGGGGGGTCCTTGATTATGCCGGCTGCTTTTCCCCGAGGCAGCGGGAAGTGTAGACGGAGTCAGTGGATGGGAGGCTGATTTGTGTGATGGATTGGGCTACATTCACCACCCTTTTGTAGTTCCTTGCGGTCTTGGGCAGAGCAGGAGCCCAGACCAAGCTGTGATACAACCAGAAAGAATGCTTTCTATGGGGCATCTGTAAAAGTTGGTGAGAGTCGGAGCGGACATGTCAAATTTCCTTAGTCTTCTGAGAAAGTAGAGGCATTGGTGGGACTTTCTTAACTATAGTGTCAGCATGGGGGGGACCAGGACAGGTTGGTGATGATCTGGACACCTGAAGTTCTCGACCCTTTCTACTTTACTTTCTCCTAACTGCCCCATTCTGACCCAGTGAGGCACACAGTTCAGGGGGCAATTAGGGATGGGGAATGAATAGTGTACCCTGACCCAGTAATGCCCAGGACCTCAAGGTTAACTTAAGAAACTCGCTGCCAATGATACCGCAGTGCGCCACCGATCCCAGCTGATGGAGTGCGTCCCGCTCCACAGTCTTACTCCCTTCCTTCCCCTCTCTCTTCACACAGCCCTGAGGAGTCGGACGGGTCAGTCCATCATCAACGGGAACTGGGCCATCGATCGACCAGGGGTGTACGAGGCAGCGGGGACAACCTTCATCTACAAGCGACCCACAGAGACCAGCGGGGAGTCTTTCTACGCTGAGGGGCCCACCACCGAGAGTCTGGATGTTTATGTAAGTGTGGGAGGGGCGTTCTGGAAAGAGTCATCAGCCTGTACCCCTGCACCCACCCACAGAGAAGGAGCTTTACTCTGTATCTAACCCCGTGCTGTACCTGTCCTGGGAGTGTTTGATGGGGACAGTGTAGAGGGAGCTTTACTCTGTATCTAACCCCATGCGGTACCTGTCCTGGGAGTGTTTGATGGGGGGACAGTGTAGAGGGAGCTTTACTCTGTATCTAACCCCGTGCTGTACCTGTCCTGGGAGTGTTTGATGGGGGACAGTGTAGAGGGAGCTTTACTCTGTATTTAACCCCGTGCTGTACCTGTCCTGGGAGTGTTTGATGGGGGACAGTGTAGAGGGAGCTTTACTCTGTATCTAACCCCATGCTGTACCTGTCCTGGGAGTGTTTGATGGGGACAGTGTAGAGGGAGCTTTACTCTGTATCTAACCCCGTGCTGTACCTGTCCTGGGAGTGTTTGATGGGGGACAGTGTAGAGGGAGCTTTACTCTGTATCTAACCCCGTGCTGTACCTGTCCTGGGAGTGTTTGATGGGGGATTGTGTAGAGGGAGCTTTACTCTGTATCTAACCCCGTGCTGTACCTGTCCTGGGAGTGTTTGATGGGGGACAGTGTAGAGGGAGCTTTACTCTGTATCTAACCCCGTGCTGTACCTGTCCTGGGAGTGTTTGATGGGGGATTGTGTAGAGGGAGCTTTACTCTGTATCTAACCCCGTGCTGTACCTGTCCTGGGAGTGTTTGATGGGGGGACAGTGTAGAGGGAGCTTTACTCTGTATCTAACCCCGTGCGGTACCTGTCCTGGGAGTGTTTGATGGGGACAGTGTAGAGGGAGCTCTACTCTGTATCTAACCCCGTGCTGTACCTGTCCTGGGAGTGTTTGATGGGGACAGTGTAGAGGGAGCTTTACTCTGTATCTAACCCCATGCTGTACCTGTCCTGGGAGTGTTTGATGGGGGACAGTGTAGAGGGAGCTTTACTCTGTATCTAACCCCATGCTGTACCTGTCCTGGGAGTGTTTGATGGGGACAGTGTAGAGGGAGCTTTACTCTGTATCTAACCCCGTGCTGTACCTGTCCTGGGAGTGTTTGATGGGGGGACAGTGTAGAGGGAGCTTTACTCTGTATCTAACCCCATGCTGTACCTGTCCTGGGAGTGTTTGATGGGGGGACAGTGGAGAGGGAGCTTTACTCTGTATCTAACCCCATGCTGTCCCTGTCCTGGGAGTGTTTGATGGGGGGACAGTGTAGAGGGAGCTTTACTCTGTATCTAACCCCGTGCTGTACCTGTCCTGGGAGTGTTTGATGGGGACAGTGTAGAGGGAGCTTTACTCTGTATCTAACCCCATGCTGTCCCTGTCCTGGGAGTGTTTGATGGGGGGACAGTGTAGAGGGAGCTTTACTCTGTATCTAACACCGTGCTGTGATGGTTTGAAGTTCTTGATATAGTTTTTTTTCTGTTTAGATGATATTCCAGCAGGATAATCCTGGGATTCATTACGAGTTTGTCCTCCCTGTGGAGAATCCCGTTCAGCAGCTACAGATTCCTCTGCAGGCCTCTCAGAGTTACGGTAAGGCACTGTGGGAGGGTCGGTGCCGAGGGAGCGCCGCACTGCGGGAGGGTCGGTGCCGAGGGAGCACCGCACTGTGGGAGGGTCGGTGCCGAGGGAGCACCGCACTGTGGGAGGGTCGGTGCTGAGGGAGCGCCGCACTGTGGGAGGGTCGGTGCTGAGGGAGTGCCGCACTGTGGGAGGGTCGGTGCTGAGGGAGCGCCGCACTGTGGGAGGGTCGGTGCTGAGGGAGCGCCGCACTGTGGGAGGGTCGGTGCCGAGGGAGCGCCGCACTGTGGGAGGGTCGGTGCTGAGGGAGCGCCGCACTGTGGGAGGGTCGGTGCTGAGGGAGCGCCGCACTGTGGGAGGGTCGGTGCTGAGGGAGCGCCGCACTGCGGGAGGGTCGGTGCTGAGGGAGCGCCGCACTGCGGGAGGGTCGGTGCTGAGGGAGCGCCGCACTGCGGGAGGGTCGGTGCTGAGGGAGCGCCGCACTGTGGGAGGGTCGGTGCTGAGGGAGCGCCGCACTGTGGGAGGGTCGGTGCTGAGGGAGCGCCGCACTGTGGGAGGGTCGGTGCTGAGGGAGCGCCGCACTGCGGGAGGGTCGGTGCGGAGGGAGCGCCGCACTGCGGGAGGGTCGGTGCTATGGGACAGAGGTGGTCAGTCTTCAACCCAGTTGGTGAAAGTGCATAGATTGGTGGTAATTTTGTTGCTTGCATTGGCGGTGGTGGGATCTTGCTGTGTATATAGGTTCATTACTCTCGCTGCGCGGTGTTGCGATCGAGGGGCTCGCGCGATGGAGAGTGAGCGCGGTGAGTGGCCAACCTTCCTCATTATCTCTGTCCTCCCCTCACCCCCCCCCCCCCCCCCCCCCCCACCCCCACAGGCTCGCCCACCACCGGGGCTCTGAGGGAGGTCTCCGCTTTGGCAAGCGCCTCTGTCCTGACGCGCCGCGGCAGCTTCGGAACGCAGCACCGGAGCGCCGGAACGCACGGGGGCAGTGCCGGCACCTACCACAGGAACGCCGGTGCCCGCCAGGGGAGCCCCGTCCCGCCCAGGGCCCGCGGGGGGCAGCGCGACCGACGGCTGCAGGAGTACAACACCGACGCACAGGAAGATCCCGTGCAGCCCGTCTACCGCTGGACCTCGCAGAGTGCGACCCAGTGCTCCGTGTCCTGTGGCAAAGGTACGGTCGAGGAGGAACTTTTGATTTATTGATTTCATTTGTTTCAGGAGTCCTGTCCCTGATAACACACCTTCCCCCGTCTCTCTCTCTCTCTGCCCACAGGGTTCCAGTATCCCATCTTCCGATGCGTGGCGCAGAATACGCAGGAACTGGTTCCCGACGGATACTGTGACTCGGCCAGCAAGCCGGCCAGCGTGGCCGAGGCCTGTAACACCCACCCCTGTCCAGCTTTGTGAGTATCCGGACCAATAACTGCCCCCCCCCCCCCCCCCCAGGGGGATCCACACACCGACCTCTGTTACCCCGGTGAGCCACAGGGAGAGGCTTGTCCGGGTCACACAACCACCTCCGGTTGGTCCCTCTGATGCGCCGAGCCATCCTCCAACTCCGTCTCGGACTTGCGGAGCAGGCTCGGGGAACTTCCCCTCCCGTCGGAGAGAGAAAGGATGAAATTAAAGGACAAGAGATGGTGCGACCGCAAGAATGAGTGTGAAAGAAAGGCAGCCCAATGCTGCCACCTCTTGAGAGATAGATGTACTGCAGCTGCCAAACATTACACTGGCAGGTCCCCGGGAGTGAGTTACAGACTGGAATCTAATCGAGGGGTTCGGGGTGGTTTATATATAGAATAACAGATTCCCGGGAGTGAGTTACAGACTGGAATCTAATCGAGGGGTTCGGGGTGGTTTATATATAGAATAACAGATACCCGGGAGCGAGTTACAGACCGGAATCTAATCGAGGGGTTCGGGGTGGTTTATATACAGAATAACAGATACCCGGGAGTGAGTTACAGACCGGAATCTAATCGAGGGGTTCGGGGTGGTTTATATATAGAATAACAGATACCCGGGAGTGAGTTACAGACTGGAATCTAATCGAGGGGCTCGGGGTGGTTTATATATAGAATAACAGATACCCGGGAGTGAGTTACAGACTGGAATCTAATCGAGGGGTTCGGGGTGGTTTATATACAGAATAACAGATACCCGGGAGCGAGTTACAGACTGGAATCTAATCGAGGGGTTCGGGGTGGTTTATATATAGAATAACAGATACCCGGGAGCGAGTTACAGACTGGAATCTAATCGAGGGGTTCGGGGTGGTTTATATATAGAATAACAGATACCCGGGAGTGAGTCACAGACTGGAATCTAATCGAGGGGTTCGGGGTGGTTTATATATAGAATAACAGATACCCGGGAGTGAGTTACAGACTGGAATCTAATCGAAGGGTTCGGGGTGGTTTATATATAGAATAACAGATACCCGGGAGTGAGTTACAGACTGGAATCTAATCGAAGGGTTCGGGGTGGTTTATATATAGAATAACAGATACCCGGGAGTGAGTTACAGACTGGAATCTAATCGAAGGGTTCGGGGTGATTTATATATAGAATAACAGATACCCGGGAGTGAGTTACAGACTGGAATCTAATCGAAGGGTTCGGGGTGGTTTATATATAGAATAACAGATACCCGGGAGTGAGTCACAGACTGGAATCTAATCGAGGGTTAAATAAAACTATAAGACACAGGAGCAGAATGAGGCCACTCGGCCCATCGAGTCTGCTCCCCCATTCAATCATGGCTGATATTGTTCTCATCCCCCATTCTCCTGCCTTTTCCCCATAACCCCTGATCCCCTTATTAATCAGGAACCTATCTATCTCTGTCTTAAAGACACTCAGTGACCCGGCCTCCTCTGTGGCAAAGAGTTCCACAGATTCCCCACTCTCTGGCTGAAGAAATTCCTCCTCATCTCTGTTTTAAAGGATCGTCCCTTTAGCCTGAGGTTGTGCCCTCTGCTTCTAGTTTTTCCTACTAGTGGAAACATCCTCTCCACGTCCACTCTATCCAGGGCCTCGCAGTATCCTGTAAGTTTCAATAAGATCCCCCCTCATCCTTCTAACCTCCAACGAGTACAGACCCAGAGTCCTCAACCCGTTCCTCATCCGACAAGCTCTTCATTCCAGGGATCATTCTTGTGAACCTCCTCTGGACCCTTTCCAAGTCCCTGCACATCCTTCCTTAGATACAGGGCCCAAAACTGCTCACAATTCTCCAAATGGGGTCTGACCAGAGCCTTACACAGCCTCAGAAGTCCATCCCTGCTCTTGTATTCTAGCCCTCTCCACATGAATGCTAACATTACATTTGCCTTCCGAACTGCTGCCTGAACCTGCACATTAACCTTAAGGGAATCTTGAACAATGATTCCCAAATCCCTTTGTGTTTCTGATTTCCGAAGCATTTCCCCATTTAGGAAATAGTCTCCGTCTCCATTCCTCCTTCCAAAGTGCCTCACCTCACACTTTTCCACATTGTATTCCATCTGACCCTTCTTTACCCACTCTCCAAACCTGTCCAAGTCCTTCTGCAGCCCCCCTGTTTCCTCAATACCCCCCCTGTCCCTCTTTGTATCATCTGCAAACTCAGTAACAGTGCCTTGAGTTCCTTCCTCAGAATTGTGGCTGTATATTGTGAACAGTGCTGCCTCCTCACTCTCTCCCCTGCGTGTCTTTGTGTAGTTGGAGTGTGGGACCGTGGTCACAGTGCAGCAAGACTTGTGGACGAGGGATTCACCACCGCCAGGTCCTCTGCCGACAAGCCTACGCGAACCGTACTGTGGCTGTCCACCCACAAAGCTGCAGTCACCTGGAGAAGCCAAACAGCACGCAACCCTGTGAGGCCAGGGCCTGTACTCACTGGCACATACAGAGCGACTGGGAATCAGTAAATATATCAAACATCTCTCTGTGTAACCCGCAGCGTCCCCCTCTCTGTAACCGTACCGTCCCTCTGTGACCCCCCACCCTCCCTCTCTGTAACCGTACCGTCCCTCTGTGACCCCCACTGTCCCCCTCTCTGTAACCGTACCGTCCCTCTGTGACCCCCACCGTCCCCCTCTCTGTAACCGTAACCGTACCGTCCCCCTCTCTGTAACCGTACCGTCCCCCTCTCTGTAACCGTACCGTCCCCCTCTCTGTAACCATACCGTCCCCCTCTCTGTAACCGTACCGTCCCCCTCTCTGTAACCGTACCGTCCCCCTCTCTGTAACCGTACCGTCCCCCTCTCTGTAACCGTACCGTCCCCCTCTCTGTAACCGTACCGTCCCCCTCTCTGTAACCGTACCGTCCCCCTCTCTGTAACCGTACCGTCCCCCTCTCTGTAACCGTACCGTCCCCCTCTCTGTAACCGTACCGTCCCCCTCTCTGTAACCGTACCGTCCCCCTGTCTGTAACCGTACCGTCCCCCTCTCTGTAACCGTACCGTCCCCCTGTCTGTAACCGTACCGTCCCCCTCTCTGTAACCGTACCGTCCCCCTCTCTGTAACCGTACCGTCCCCCTCTCTGTAACCGTACCGTCCCCCTCTCTGTAACCGTACCGTCCCCCTCTCTGTAACCGTACCGTCCCCCTCTCTGTAACCGTACCGTCCCCCTCTCTGTAACCGTACCGTCCCCCTCTCTGTAACCGTACCGTCCCCCTCTCTGTAACCGTACCGTCCCCCTCTCTGTAACCGTACCGTCCCCCTCTCTGTAACCGTACCGTCCCCCTCTCTGTAACCGTACCGTCCCTCTGTGACCCCCACCCTCCCTCTCTCTGTGTGACCCCCGCACTCCCCCTCTCTGTGTGACCCCCGCCGCCCCCCCCCACACCCCCTCCCTATCTCTGTAACCCCCTCCAGCCCCTCCAACCCTCCGAGATCTCTGCGTTCCTCCAATTCTGGCCTCTCGAGCATCCCCCCGATTCCCATCGCTCCGCCATTGGGGGCCGTGCCTTCAGTGGCCTCTGGGTGATGGGAGGAGGGGATGGTCGCGAGTCCCACGTTCTCCCCAATCTCTGGGGAAATCCTGAGGTCCCCAACACCTTTCCGATTCGCAAACAAAAAAACCCTTTGACCTTCCCTCATCGGCCCCTGACCTCTGACCCCTCTGGCTGTCCGCAGTGTTCTGTCCCCTGTGGTGTCGGGCAGAGGAAACGGAGTATCCGGTGTGTCAGCAACCAGGGCAACGTGGTGGGCGAGGGGGAGTGCAGTGCCAAGCAGAAACCCACCGACAGCGAGACCTGTGATATGGGCCCTTGTGTAAAGACTTGGTTCTACACTGACTGGAGCAGCAAGGTACGGGGGTGGGGGCTGTCTGTACGGGCGTAGGAAGCCAGGGGTGCCAGCATGTCCGTCCAGGAGCTGGGGGGGGTGGGGGCGCGAGGGAGGGGATTGTGGGCAGAGGGTTGAGGTGAAGGATGTTGTGACTTGGGGGTGAGGTTTGTCATTATGGGTGGCACGGTGGGTTAGCACTGCTGTCTCACAGCGCCAGGGACCCGGGTTCGATTCCCGGCTTGAGTCTGTGTGGAGTCTGCACATTCTCCCTGTGTCTGCGTGGGTTTCCTCCCACACTCCAAAGATGTGTAGGCTAGGGGGATTGGCCGTGCCAAATTGTCCCTTAGTGTCCAAAGATACACAGGTTAGGGGGGATTGGCCATGCTAAATTGCCCCTTAGTGTCCAAAGATGTGCAGGTTAGGGTGGATTGGCCGTGCCAAATTGTCCCTTAGTGTCCAAAGATACACAGGTTAGGGTGGATTGGCCATGCTAAATTGCCCCTTAGTGTCCAAAGATGTGCAGGTTAGGGTGGATTGGCCATGCTAAATTGCCCCTTAGTGTCCAAAGATGTGCAGGTTAGGTGGATTGGCCATGCTAAATTGCCCCTTAGTGTCCAAAGATGTGCAGGTTAGGGTGGATTGGCCATGCTAAATTGTCCCTTAGTGTCCAAAGATGTGCGGGTTAGGGGGATTGGCCATGCTAAATTGTCCCTTAGTGTCCAAAGATACACAGGTTAGGGTGGATTGGCCATGCTAAATTGTCCCTTAGCGTCCAAAGATACACAGGTTAGGTGGACTGGTGATGATAAATTGCCCCGTAATGTCCCGGGAGGTGTAGTTTAGAGGGATTAGTGGGGTAAATGCATGGGGTTCTGGGGATAGGCCCTGGGTGGGATTGTGGTCAGCACGGACTCAATGGGCCAAATGGCACTGTCAGGATTCTCTGATTCTGCTGTGGGGTTAGTCTTGTTAGAATTGGCAAAAAAATTGGAAGCTCGTGATAGTTCAGGGATAGCTGGGAAGAATGGAGAGGGAGGGGGAATGCTCCTGAGTGGGGGAATATTTCCCAAGGATTGGATTTGATTTGATTTATTATTGTCACATATATCGGGATACAGTGAAAAGTATTGTTTCTTACGCGTTATACAGACAAAGCATACCATTCATAGAGAAGGAAAGGAGAGGGTGCAGAATGTAGTGTTACAGTCACAGCGAGGGTGTAGAGAAAGATCAACTTAATGCGAGGTGGGTCCATTCAAAAGTCTGACAGCAGCAGGGAAGAAGCTGTTCTTGAGTCGGTCGGTACGGGACCTCAGACTTTTGTATCTTTTTCCCGACGGAAGAAGGTGGAAAAGAGAATGTCCGGGGTGTGTGGGGGGGTCCTTGATTATCCCGGCTGCTTTTCCCCGAGGCAGCGGGAAGTGTAGACGGAGTCAATGGATGGGAGGCTGGTTTGTGTGATGGATTGGGGCTACATTCACCACCCTTTTGTAGTTCCTTGTGGTCTTGGGCAGAGCAGGAGTCCAGACCAAGCTGTGATACAACCAGAAAGAATGCTTTCCATGGGGCATCTGTAAAAGTTGGTGAGAGTCGTAGCGGACAAGCCAAATTTCCTTAGTCTTCTGAGAAAGTAGAGGCGTTGGTGGGACTTTCTTAACTATAGTGTCGGCCTGGGGGGGACCAGGACAGGTTGTTGGTGATCTGGACATCTAAAAACCTGAAGCTCTCGATCCTTTCTCCCTCATCCCTGTTGATGTAGACAGGGGCATGTTCTCCTCTACACTTCCTGAAGTCGATGACAATCTCCTTTGTCTTGTTGACATTGAGGGAGAGATTATTGTTGCCGCACCAGTTCACCAGATTCTCGATCTCATTCCTGTTCTCTGTCTCATTGTTTGAGATCCGACCCACTCTGGTGGTGTCATCAAGAAACCTGGAGGGGAATTTGGCCGCACAGTCTGAGGTGTATAAGGAGTGTAGTGAGGGGGCTGAGAACACAGCCCTGTGGGGCACCGGTGTTGAGGATGATCGTGGGGGAGGTGTTGTTGCGGATCCTTCTGGATTGTGGTCTGTGGGTTTGGATGTTCGGGATCTGGTTGCAGAGGGAGGTGCCGAGGCCCAGTTTGGAGATGAGTCTTGTGGGTGTAATGGTGCTGAGCGATGGCCAGTAAATAGGGTCATGTTCTCCTCTACACTTCCTAAAGTCGCTGCCAATCTCTTTGTTTTGTTGCGGGAGAGGTCATTGTCGCTACGCCAGATACTTGGGGTGAGGGTAGTGTCAGCCAGGGGTTGGCGTGGGTGGGGGGGGTAGTGTCCACTGGTGGGGGTGGTGTACCCAGTTGGACAGATGTGGTCTAACTCAATCCCTCTCCATTCTGTGTCCTCAGTGTTCTGTTGACTGTGGGATCGGGGTACAGAAGAGATCGGTGCTCTGTTTAAATAACTACATCAACGACCGCTCTCCAGACAGCTGCGAGGGTCCCAGACCCACCGAGACCCGGGCATGTACCCGACCACACTGCCAGCGACAGGTCCGGTGGTACACCAGTCCCTGGAACCAGGTGGGTGCGTGTGGTTACCCCCACCATCCGGGCAGTGATAGGGAAGGAATGGAGGAGGTTACAGAGATAGGGAGGGGGGTGTAGGGGGCTGGAGGAGGTTACAGAGATAGGGAGGGGGGTGTAGGGGGCTGGAGGGGGTTACAGAGATAGGGAGGGGGTGTAGGGGGCTGGAGGAGGTTACAGAGATAGGGAGGGGGTGTAAGGGGCTGGAGGAGGTTACAGAGATAGGGAGGGGGTGTAGGGGGCTGGAGGAGGTTACAGAGATAGGGAGGGGGGTGTAGGGGGCTGGAGGGGGTTACAGAGATAGGGAGGGGGTGTAGGGGCTGGAGGAGGGTTGAGGGGGTGTAGGGGCTGGAGGAGGGTTGAGGAGATTGGGAGGGGGTGTGGAGGCTGGAGGAGGGTTGAGGGGATAGGGAGGGGGTGTAGGGGCTGGAGGAGGGTTGAGGAGACGGGGTGTCGGGGCTGGAGGAGGGTTGAGGAGACGGGGTGTCGGGGCTGGAGGAGGGTTGAGGAGGCGGGGTGTCGGGGCTGGAGGAGGGTTGAGGAGATGGGGTGTCGGGGCTGGAGGAGGGTTGAGGAGACGGGCTGTCGGGGCTGGAGGAGGGTTGAGGAGGCGGGGTGTCGGGGCTGGAGGAGGGTTGAGGGGGTGTAGGGGCTGGAGGAGGGTTGAGGAGATTGGGAGGGGGTGTGGGGGGTTGAGGAGGCGGGGTGTCGGGGCTGGAGGAGGGTTGAGGAGACGGGGTGTCGGGGCTGGAGGAGGGTTGAGGAGATGGGGTGTCGGGGCTGGAGGAGGGTTGAGGAGACGGGGTGTCGGGGCTGGAGGAGGGTTGAGGGGATAGGGAGGGGGTGTAGGGGCTGGAGGAGGGTTGAGGAGACGGGGTGTCGGGGCTGGAGGAGGTTTGAGGAGACGGGCTGTCGGGGCTGGAGGAGGGTTGAGGAGGCGGGGTGTCGGGGCTGGAGGAGGGTTGAGGAGGCGGGGTGTCGGGGCTGGAGGAGGGTTGAGGAGATGGGGTGTCGGGGCTGGAGGAGGGTTGAGGAGACGGGCTGTCGGGGCTGGAGGAGGGTTGAGGAGGCGGGGTGTCGGGGCTGGAGGAGGGTTGAGGGGGTGTAGGGGCTGGAGGAGGGTTGAGGAGATTGGGAGGGGGTGTGGGGGGTTGAGGAGGCGGGGTGTCGGGGCTGGAGGAGGGTTGAGGAGGCGGGGTGTCGGGGCTGGAGGAGGGTTGAGGAGACGGGGTGTCGGGGCTGGAGGAGGGTTGAGGAGACGGGGTGTCGGGGCTGGAGGAGGGTTGAGGAGGCGGGGTGTCGGGGCTGGAGGAGGGTTGAGGGGATAGGGAGGGGGTGTCGGGGCTGGAGGAGGGTTGAGGAGACGGGGTGTCGGGGCTGGAGGAGGGTTGAGGAGGCGGGGTGTCGGGGCTGGAGGAGGGTTGAGGAGACGGGGTGTCGGGGCTGGAGGAGGGTTGAGGAGGCGGGGTGTCGGGGCTGGAGGAGGGTTGAGGGGATAGGGAGGGGGTGTCGGGGCTGGAGGAGGGTTGAGGAGACGGGGTGTCGGGGCTGGAGGAGGGTTGAGGAGGCGGGGTGTCGGGGCTGGAGGAGGGTTGAGGGGATAGGGAGGGGGTGTCGGGGCTGGAGGAGGGTTGAGGAGGCAGGGTGTCGGGGCTGGAGGAGGGTTGAGGAGACGGGGTGTCGGGGCTGGAGGAGGGTTGAGGGGATAGGGAGGGGGTGTCGGAGCTGGAGGAGGGTTGAGGAGACGGGGTGTCGGGGCTGGAGGAGGGTTGAGGAGGCGGGGTGTCGGGGCTGGAGGAGGGTTGAGGAGACGGGGTGTCGGGGCTGGAGGAGGGTTGAGGAGATGGGGTGTCGGGGCTGGAGGAGGGTTGAGGAGACGGGGTGTCGGGGCTGGAGGAGGGTTGAGGGGATAGGGAGGGGGTGTCGGGGCTGGAGGAGGGTTGAGGAGACGGGGTGTCAGGGCTGGAGGAGGGTTGAGGAGGCGGGGTGTCGGGGCTGGAGGAGGGTTGAGGAGACGGGGTGTCGGGGCTGGAGGAGGGTTGAGGAGGCGGGGTGTCGGGGCTGGAGGAGGGTTGAGGGGATAGGGAGGGGGTGTCGGGGCTGGAGGAGGGTTGAGGAGGCGGGGTGTCGGGGCTGGAGGAGGGTTGAGGAGACGGGGTGTCGGGGCTGGAGGAGGGTTGAGGGGATAGGGACGGGGTGTCGGGGCTGGAGGAGGGTTGAGGAGACGGGGTGTCGGGGCTGGAGGAGGGTTGAGGAGACGGGGTGTCGGGGCTGGTGGAGGGTTGAGGGGATAGGGAGGGGGTGTCGGGGCTGGAGGAGGGTTGAGGAGACGGGGTGTCGGGGCTGGAGGAGGGTTGAGGAGGCGGGGTGTCGGGGCTGGAGGAGGGTTGAGGAGACAGGGTGTCGGGGCTGGAGGAGGGTTGAGGGGATAGGGAGGGGGTGTCGGGGCTGGAGGAGGGTTGAGGAGACGGGGTGTCGGGGCTGGAGGAGGGTTGAGGGGATAGGGAGGGGGTGTCGGGGCTGGAGGAGGGTTGAGGAGATGGGGTGTCGGGGCTGGAGGAGGGTTGAGGAGACGGGGTGTCGGGGCTGGAGGAGGGTTGAGGGGATAGGGAGGGGGTGTCGGGGCTGGAGGAGGGTTGAGGAGACGGGGTGTCGGGGCTGGAGGAGGGTTGAGGAGACGGGGTGTCGGGGCTGGAGGAGGGTTGAGGGGATAGGGAGGGGGTGTCGGGGCTGGAGGAGGGTTGAGGAGACGGGGTGTCGGGGCTGGAGGAGGGTTGAGGAGGCGGGGTGTCGGGGCTGGAGGAGGGTTGAGGAGACGGGGTGTCGGGGCTGGAGGAGGGTTGAGGAGATGGGGTGTCGGGGCTGGAGGAGGGTTGAGGAGATGGGGTGTCGGGGCTGGAGGAGGGTTGAGGAGACGGGGTGTCGGGGCTGGAGGACGGTTGAGGGGATAGGGAGGGGGTGTCGGGGCTGGAGGAGGGTTGAGGAGACGGGGTGTCGGGGCTGGAGGAGGGTTGAGGAGACGGGGTGTCGGGGCTGGAGGAGGGTTGAGGAGATGGGGTGTCGGGGCTGGAGGAGGGTTGAGGAGACGGGGTGTCGGGGCTGGAGGAGGGTTGAGGGGATAGGGAGGGGGTGTCGGGGCTGGAGGAGGGTTGAGGAGACGGGGTGTCGGGGCTGGAGGAGGGTTGAGGAGGCGGGGTGTCGGGGCTGGAGGAGGGTTGAGGGGATAGGGAGGGGGTGTCGGGGCTGGAGGAGGGTTGAGGAGGCGGGATGTCGGGGCTGGAGGAGGGTTGAGGGGATAGGGAGGGGGTGTCGGGGCTGGAGGAGGGTTGAGGAGATGGGGTGTCGGGACTGGAGGAGGGTTGAGGGGATAGGGAGGGGGTGTCGGGGCTGGAGGAGGGTTGAGGGGATAGGGAGGGGGTGTCGGGGCTGGAGGAGGGTTGAGGAGACGGGGGGGTGTGTGTAGAGGTGATGTGAGCCACTCCGTGTGTGTTTGTAACTGGGTTCTCTCTCTTTGCCTCAGTGCCCTGTCCAGTGTGGCAACGGAACCCAGAATCGGGACCTGATCTGTGTCATCAAACTGGGGACCAATTTCACCGTGACGGTGCCATCGGACTGTGCGCACCTGGATAAACCGCCCTCCGTCCAGCCCTGCAATGCTGGCCCCTGTGGGGACCGCTGGTTTCTTACAGATTGGAACGAGGTTAGTCAGCCTGTCCCTGAGGAGTGTGGTATTGCAGTGGGCTAGTCTTTATCCCAGTGGGCCAAATGGCAGTGGGTTCCTCCATCCAACCATCTTGGGACGTCTTCCGAGCTGAGTGTCAAAGACCCAACCATCTTCTGCAGCTCCATCGATGACCTGCCTTCCGTGGTACACTGGCCCAAATCTTCCTGGTTTCCCAAACTCAACTAGTCCCATTTGCCCGCGTTGGGCCCGTATCCCACTAAACCTTTCCCATCCACCTACCCATAAGACACAGGAGCAGAATGAGGCCACTCGGCCCATCGAGTCTGCTCCCCCATTCAATCATGGCTGATATTTTTCTCATCCCCCATTCTCCTGCCTTTTCCCCATAACCCCTGATCCCCTTATTAATCAGGAATCTATCTATCTCTGTCTTAAAGACACTCAGTGACCCGGCCTCCTCTGCGGCAAAGAGTTCCACAGATTCCCCACTCTCTGGCTGAAGAAATTCCTCCTCATCTCTGTTTTAAAGGATCGTCCCTTTAGCCTGAGGTTGTGCCCTCTGGTTCTAGTTTTTCCTACTAGTGGAAACATCCTCTCCACGTCCACTCTATCCAGGGCCTCGCAGTATCCTGTAAGTTTCAATAAGATCCCCCCCCACTCATCCTTCTAAACTCCAACGAGTACAGACCCAGAGTCCTCAACCCGTTCCTCATCCGACAAGCTCTTCATTCCAGGGATCATTCTTGTGAACCTCCTCTGGACCCTTTCCAAGGCCCGGCACATCCTTCCTTCGATACGGGGCCCAAAACTGCTCACAATTCTCCAAATGGGGTCTGACCAGAGCCTTATAATCCAAAAGATCTTTTAAATGTTGTCCTTATCCCTGCCTCTACCATCCCCTCTGGCAACTCATTCTACACACGCACACACCAGCCTCTGGGTGAAATATTTGCCCCTCTTGTCCCCCTTAACCCTCTGGACTGTCCCCCTACCCTGAGGGAAACGACCGCAGCGATTCACCTGATCTGTGCCCCTCATGATTTTATAGACCTCTATAAGGTCACCCCCTCATCCTCCTACGCTCCGAGGGAAAATGTCCCAGCCTATCCAGCTTCAGCTTAGAATCCAAAACTTCCAGTCACGCTGAAATCCCTTAGACCGTTTTTTTTGCCCCCCTTCCAGTTTAATAACATCCGTCCTATAACAGGGTGACCAAAATTGTCCAAATGTGGGTCTTACCAATGTCTTATACTGTAACGGTAAATAGGGAACTGAATCCCCCCCCCACAACTATCAACATCCTGGGGGTTACCATTGACCATCACTGAATCCCCCCCCTCCAACTATCAACATCCTGGGGGTTACCATTGACCAGAAACTGAACTGGACCCAGCCATATCAATACTGTGGCTCCCAGAGCAGGTCAGAGGCTGGGAATCCTGTGGAGAAACTCACCTCCTGACTCCCCCCAAAGCCTGTCCACCGTCTACAACTGTTCTTGAGTCGGTCGGTACGGGACCTCAGACTTTTGTATCTTTTTCCCGATGGAAGAAGGTGGAAGAGAGAATGTCCGGGGTGTGTGGGGGGGTCCTTGATTATACCGGCTGCTTTTCCCCGAGGCAGCGGGAAGTGTAGACGGAGTCAGTTGATGGGAGGCTGGTTTGGAGGGAGCGCGGTGGGTGAGTTATTTCCGGGAGGGGGTGTGGACAGCAGGTTTACTGATTCCACCACCCCCTCCTCTGATCTTTGTTCCAATGACAGTGCTCCAAATCGTGCATGGGAGGGGTCCAGCGGAGAGAAGTGAAGTGTCTGGACGAGGCGGGATTTGCCAGTAGCCATTGCGATGAAGCCCAGAAGCCAAACCACCAACGGATATGCAACAATCACCCCTGCATCCCGGAACTGGGTGAGTGCGGGCACTAGTGATGCCTACCCAAGTCGAATAGCAAGGCTCTTGGGGAGGGGGCAAGCCTTTGTAGAATCCTCTACTTGGTGTGTTGTCCCCCACCTCTCTGAGGATCTGATTCTGCCATCCACTACGTCGAGTTGGCTCATGTCAACTTGAGGGGGGCAACAGCAGAAGGCTCGGTCTCAGTACCCCGGCCTCCAGTGGGGGGACAGACCCGCCCATTTCTCCCCTCTTCCCGATCCTTTATTTATTACCCGAATCCCCGCTCGATGGTCGGAATCCACGGGGAATCTGGGACTGAGGTTACTCTCCAACCAGCCACTGATTCTATCGAATGGGTAGCAGGGCTGAAGGGGCCCAATGGCCTCCTGTCCCCCACCCCGTACCGAATGGGGACGTTCATACCAAGGTTGCAAAATCCACCCCTCCGAGCCACTCACCATCCCGACTGGGAAATATATCGGCCGTTCCTTCACTGTGGCTGGGGTCAAAATCCCAGAACTCCCTCCCTAACAGCACTGTGGGTGTACCTACCCCACACACGGGGACTGACTGATGTCCAATAACAATCCTGGAACTCCCTCCCTAACAGCACTGTGGGTGTACCTACCCCACACACACGGGGACTGACTGATGTCCAATAACAATCCCGGAACTCCCTCCCTAACAGCACTGTGGGTGTACCTACCCCACACAGAGAGACTGACTGATATCCAATAACAATCCTGGAACTCCCTCCCTAACAGCACTGTGGGTGTACCTACCCCACACACACGGGGACTGACTGATGTCCAATAACAATCCCGGAACTCCCTCCCTAACAGCACTGTGGGTGTACCTACCCCACACACACGGGGACTGACTGATGTCCAATAACAATCCCGGAACTCCCTCCCTAACAGCACTGTGGGTGTACCTACCCCACACACGGGGGACTGACTGATGTCCAATAACAATCCCGGAACTCCCTCCCTAACAGCACTGTGGGTGTACCTACCCCACACACGGGGGACTGACTGATGTCCAATAACAATCCCGGAACTCCCTCCCTAACAGCACTGTGGGTGTACCTACCCCACACACGGGGACTGACTGATGTCCAATAACAATCCCGGAACTCCCTCCCTAACAGCACTGTGGGTGTACCTACCCCACACACGGGGACTGACTGACGTCCAATAACAATCCCGGAACTCCCTCCCTAACAGCACTGTGGGTGTACCTACCCCACACACGGGGACTGACTGATGTCCAATAACAATCCCGGAACTCCCTCCCTAACAGCACTGTGGGTGTACCTACCCAACACACGGGGACTGACTGATGTCCAATAACAATCCCGGAACTCCCTCCCTAACAGCACTGTGGGTGTACCTACCCCACACACGGGGACTGACTGATGTCCAATAACAATCCCGGAACTCCCTCCCTAACAGCACTGTGGGTGTACCTACCCCACACACGGGGACCAGAGCGGGTTCAAGATGACGGCTCACCCACCACCACCTCCAGGGGCAATTAGGGATGGGACAGTGAAAATTCGATGTGGACTGGGTATAAAAGCGGGGAAAGGTGGAGATTGAGGCCAACAGGAGGCCATTCAGCCCATCTCGTTCCTCAAGCCTGTTACACAGGAACAGGAGGAGGCCATTTAGCCCCTCCTCAAGCCTGCTACACAGGAAGAGGCCATTCAGCCCCTTCTTCGGGCCTGTTTCACAGGAACAGGAGGAGGCCATTCAGCCCCTCTCTTGAGCCTATTACACACACAAAGGAGGCCATTCAAACCCTTGTTCAGCCCTGTGACACAGGACCAAGAGGAGGGCTGCTTGTCCTCGAACAGGCCTGAACGTCTGCCTCTGTAGGGGCCTCATTGGAGAGCTTTGGGCTTTTGTTCAGACGATGACTTGGCTAATGGTGTGTCTCCATTCCTCCCTCCCCAGATGAAAACTGCAAGGACAAGTATTACAACTGCCCAGTGGTGGTGCAGGCCCGTCTCTGCGTCTACTCCTACTACAAGATGGTCTGCTGTGCCTCCTGCACGCACGCCGAGCGCCGAGGGACCGACCCTCGCCGTCACAGAGTGTCCGGCCACCGAGGAGGAGGAGGTGGGGGCTGAGGAAAGCCCACCCACACCCCCCACCCCCACCACCACCGGCCTCCCGGCCTTCAGTCTGAGGTCTGTGCGCCTTTTGCCGCTCCGGGGTTGCCAGGGTAACGGGCTAGGCCTCGTGGGGCCTCGCGGGGCCTAGCAAGGCCTGCCCACACAGTAACCACAGCTACTTTTTTCCTGTCAACTGTTTATATCTTCCCGCACCCTCCCCCCCTCATAAAAAGTTATGCGCCCGTCGTCACGGCAATCGCTGAGATATATTTATTTATTTATTTTTTATTGAAAATGGCCGCAGTTGAGGTTGGCGCTTTGGTTCCAAGAGCGCATCCCCCCCTTCCCCACCCCCTGCACGTGAGGGCTCCCTGTCTATAAAGTTCCTCCTTGATTCCCCCCGGATGCAATCGGGACATCCCTACCTCGGAATCTCTCGACCATTTCCCTCCCTCCACAACATCCCTGCCCCCAACGGCCCTTTTTATGTCTCTGCTCCCGTTCCCTCCCCACCCTCCCCCCCACCACCACCAATGAAGACCCTCACCCCAATCCCTTGACTAACTCCTCCTCCGACCTGTCCCAATTCCCCCAGCTCCCCATGTTCAGTTGGGGTGGTGCTCGGGCAAATCCGAGCTCTTCCCCGTGGGGAATCCCGTTTGGGGGTGTGGGTTTTTGGAGGGGGGGGGGGGACCCGTTCTCCCCTAACGCCCGCCTGGGGTTCAACACTCTCCGTCTTCCAACCCGGGATGGTAGCTCCATCATTTAGATGGTCTTGTTCTTTTGCCTACATCCCCCTCCCTATCTCAGCACCCTCCTCCAGCCCTCTACACATTCTGTAACCTCCTCCAGCCCCCTACACCCCCTCCCTATCTCTGTAACCCCCTCCAGCCCCCTACACTCCCTCCCTATCTCTGTAACTCCCTCCAGCCCCCTACACCCCCTCCCTATCTCTGTAACCTCCTCCAGCCCCCTACACCCCCCTCCCTATCTCTGTAACCTCCTCCAGCCCCCTACACTCCCTCCCTATCTCTGTAACCTCCTCCAGCCCCCTACACCCCCTCCCTATCTCTGTAACCTCCTCCAGCCCCCTACACCCCCTCCCTATCTCTGTAACCCCCTCCAGCCCCCTACACCCCCTCCCTATCTCTGTAACCCCCTCCAGCCCCCTACACCCCCCTCCCTATCTCTGTAACCTCCTCCAGTCCCTACACCCCCTCCCTATCTCTGTAACCTCCTCCAGCCCCCTACACCCCCTCCCTATCTCTGTAACCTCCTCCAGCCCCCTACACCCCCCTCCCTATCTCTGTAACCTCCTCCAGTCCCTACACCCCCTCCCTATCTCTGTAACCTCCTCCAGCCCCCTACACCCCCTCCCTATCTCTGTAACCCCCTCCAGCCCCTACACGCCCCTCCCTATCTCTGTAACCTCCTCCAGCCCCCTACACCCCCTCCCTATCTCTGTAACCCCCTCCAGTCCCCTACACCCCCTCCCTATCTCTGTAACCTCCTCCAGCCCCCTACACCCCCTCCCTATCTCTGTAACCCCCTCCAGCCCCCTACACCCCCTCCCTATCTCTGTAACCTCCTCCAGTCCCTACACCCCCTCCCTATCTCTGTAACCTCCTCCAGCCCCCTACACCCCCCTCCCTATCTCTGTAACCTCCTCCAGCCCCCTACACCCCCTCCCTATCTCTGTAACCTCCTCCAGTCCCTACACCCCCTCCCTATCTCTGTAACCTCCTCCAGCCCCCTACACCCCCTCCCTATCTCTGTAACCCCCTCCAGCCCCTACACGCCCCTCCCTATCTCTGTAACCTCCTCCAGCCCCCTACACCCCCTCCCTATCTCTGTAACCCCCTCCAGTCCCCTACACCCCCTCCCTATCTCTGTAACCTCCTCCAGCCCCCTACACCCCCTCCCTATCTCTGTAACCCCCTCCAGCCCCCTACACCCCCTCCCTATCTCTGTAACCTCCTCCAGCCCCCTACACCCCCTCCCTATCTCTGTAACCTCCTCCAGCCCCCTACACCCCCTCCCTATCTCTGTAACCTCCTCCAGCCCCCTACACCCCCTCCCTATCTCTGTAACCTCCTCCAGCCCCCTACACACCCTCCCTATCTCTGTAACCTCCTCCAGCCCCCTACACCCCCTCCCTATCTCTGTAACCCCCTCCAGCCCCCTACACCCCCTCCCTATCTCTGTAACCCCCTCCAGCCCCCTACACCCCCCTCCCTATCTCTGTAACCCCCTCCAGCCCCCTACACCCCCTCCCTATCTCTGTAACCCCCTCCAGCCCCTACACCCCCCTCCCTATCTCTGTAACCCCCTCCAGCCCCCTACACCCCCTCCCTATCTCTGTAACCCCCTCCAGCCCCTACACCCCCCTCCCTATCTCTGTAACCTCCTCCAGCCCCCTACACCCCCTCCCTATCTCTGTAACCTCCTCCAGCCCCCTACACCCCCCTCCCTATCTCTGTAACCTCCTCCAGCCCCCTACACCCCCCTCCCTATCTCTGTAACCTCCTTCAGCCCCTACACCCCCTCCCTATCTCTGTAACCTCTCCCTCCCTGCTGTACTTCCAGCGACTGATGCACGAGGACTCCAAGGTCTTGCTGAGTCTCTGAATTTACACCCATCCCAGTAATAATCTGTCTTCCTGTTATTGCTCCCAAAGTGGATCACCTCACATTGCCCTCAGTGCATCTCCCCACTCACTCTGCCCTGTCTAAAACAGGCAGATCTCTCTCTCTGTATCCTCCCCACAGCTCACCCTCCCACCCAGCTCTGCACACTGCTAACTCTCGCCCCGGCCCTCTCATCAGCTGAGACAGCCCCCCACCCACACCACCCCCCGGCATCCTTCCCTGTCTCCAGTCGACATCCACACATCCCTGATTTCCCGCCGGTGTTTATTTCCCATGTCGCAGCCACAAACACACATTCTGACTGTCCTGATCAGTGGGAGCCCCCCCCCCCCCCGGGCCGGGGGCTTTAGCAATCCTGAGGCTGTGTTTTACATTCTCGTCTCGGCTCGGAGTCGTGGTAATTCGCCATGTTCACTCTGACGGTGCTCCCTGGGGCACAGTTTTACTCTGCAATGTCCCCCTCGCCCAGCACCGGGGTGTCTGAGAGGGGTGGAGATGTGTGTGTATGTGAGAGAGGGGGAGAATGTGTGTATAGTGAGAGAGAGGGAGAGTGTGTGTATAGTGAGAGAGAGGGGGAAAGTGTGTGTTGTGTGAGAGAGAGGGGGACAGTGTGTGTTGTGTGTGAGAGAGAGGGACAGTGTGTGTTGTGTGTGAGAGAGAGGGGGACAGTGTGTGTTGTGTGTGAGAGAGAGGGGGACAGTGTGTGTTGTGTGTGAGAGAGAGGGGGACAGTGTGTGTTGTGTGTGAGAGAGAGGGGGACAGTGTGTGTTGTGTGTGAGAGAGAGGGGGACAGTGTGTGTTGTGTGTGAGAGAGAGGGGGACAGTGTGTGTTGTGTGTGAGAGAGAGGGGGACAGTGTGTGTTGTGTGTGAGAGAGAGGGGGACAGTGTGTGTTGTGTGTGAGAGAGAGGGGGACAGTGTGTGTTGTGTGTGAGAGAGAGGGGGACAGTGTGTGTTGTGTGTGAGAGAGAGGGGGACAGTGTGTGTTGTGTGTGAGAGAGAGGGGGACAGTGTGTGTTGTGTGTGAGAGAGAGGGGGACAGTGTGTGTTGTGTGTGAGAGAGAGAGGGGGACAGTGTGTGTTGTGTGAGAGAGAGAGGGGGACAGTGTGTGTTGTGTGTGAGAGAGAGGGGGACAGTGTGTGTATAGTGAGAGAGAGGGGGACAGTGTGTGTTGTGTGAGAGAGAGGGGGACAGTGTGTGTATAGTGAGAGAGAGGGGGACAGTGTGTGTTGTGTGTGAGAGAGAGGGGGACAGTGTGTGTTGTGTGTGAGAGAGAGGGGGACAGTGTGTGTTGTGTGTGAGAGAGAGGGGGACAGTGTGTGTTGTGTGTGAGAGAGAGGGGGACAGTGTGTGTTGTGTGTGAGAGAGAGGGGGACAGTGTGTGTTGTGTGTGAGAGAGAGGGGGACAGTGTGTGTTGTGTGTGAGAGAGAGGGGGACAGTGTGTGTTGTGTGAGAGAGAGAGGGGGACAGTGTGTGTTGTGTGTGAGAGAGAGGGGGACAGTGTGTGTTGTGTGTGAGAGAGAGGGGGACAGTGTGTGTTGTGTGTGAGAGAGAGGGGGACAGTGTGTGTTGTGTGCGAGAGAGAGGGGGACAGTGTGTGTTGTGTGCGAGAGAGAGGGGGACAGTGTGTGTTGTGTGTGAGAGAGAGGGGGACAGTGTGTGTTGTGTGTGAGAGAGAGGGGGACAGTGTGTGTTGTGTGTGAGAGAGAGGGGGACAGTGTGTGTTGTGTGTGAGAGAGAGGGGGACAGTGTGTGTTGTGTGTGAGAGAGAGGGGGACAGTGTGTGTTGTGTGTGAGAGAGAGGGGGACAGTGTGTGTTGTGTGCGAGAGAGAGGGGGACAGTGTGTGTTGTGTGCGAGAGAGAGGGGGACAGTGTGTGTTGTGTGTGAGAGAGAGGGGGACAGTGTGTGTTGTGTGTGAGAGAGAGGGGGACAGTGTGTGTTGTGTGTGAGAGAGAGGGGGACAGTGTGTGTAGTGTGTGAGAGAGAGGGGGACAGTGTGTGTTGTGTGAGGAATTTACTTACTGCCTGGTTGAGGATCAGATTTCAGATACCCTGACTGGCGGCTGAACAGTCTTGAGGGGCTGAATGGCCTCCTCCTGTTGCAATGCTGCTTACCCTGCACCCCTCCCCAAATCTCCCCAGCACAATTACCCCCTCCACCCCCCCCCCACTCCTCAGTAGCCTCCAGCTCTCAGTATCTCTCCAGTTCCCCCCCCACCTTGGAAAGTTCCTATTGAATCTGTCGCATTCAGGCAGCGCCTCCCAGATCACAACTCACTGCGTTCCAATCCAAATTCTCCCCCCCTTCCCGATTCCCTTCAATCTGTGCCCCCTCCTCCACTCTCCCCTCATTGACTGCATCCAAAGTCCCCCCCCCTCCCCACCACCCGCACTTGCAAACACCTCCATTTAAATCCCTCCCCCCGAACGTTCTCTGCTCCGAGAGGAAAATATCAACTCTTCCCAATCTTTCTCTCTCTGCCCACCCCCAGGGAACTGAAGCCGCCCCCTCTCCCTCATTGTGTGCCCCCTTCCCATTCTGGGTATATCTCCCCCCACCCCCCCACCCTGTTGGACCTTGCTGATGTGCGGGGGGGGGGGGATTCGGCCGATCTGTGCACGAGTCTAGGGAACGGAAGTGTTGGGGACATTGTGTGTGTGGAGTGGGGGGTGTTTGGGGAAGGGGGGGGGGGCTTCACAGGCATTCTCAGTCCAGCCGATCCTACATTCTGGGGGTGAGGGGATCTGGCTGGTTTTGCCCACTCCCCCTCAGTGTCTCGTTCCCAAGCCGCCACACCAGATGCCTGGTCTTTACGTGCAGAAGGTGCCGCTTAATACCCCACTCCTGAACGAGCTCCGCGTTCCACACTGGAGTCTCTGCCCTTTTGCTGCCCCTGGGGATGGGGTCTCGGGGGTTTGTGCCCATGGGAGGGAGCAGGGGGGAACCTGGCGAGCGATATTTTCCCCCCACCCCAACCCCCTGCAAACTCTTTCCGTTAATTTTATATACTGAAAGATTATATATTTCTTGTAAAGTGATGCCCAGCATAAGACGTGCATCTAGCTTCTGTTCCTGGTGGGACCCCCCCCTTCCTGGCATGGAAGGGGAGTGTGTGTGTGTCTGTCACTGACAGAGCGGGCTTTTACCTCCCGTTTCTCGTCGCCAGTGGGGAAGATAGCGGTGAGATGTCTTTCACAACGCTGACTGGATAAGAGACGCCCACATTATTGTTGCCACTTGTTCCGACTGCACCAGTGTAGAGGGAACTTTACTCTGTATCTAACCCCGTGCTGTACCTGTCCTGGGAGTGTTTGATGGGGGGACAGTGTAGAGGGAGCTTTACTCTGTATCTAACCCCGTGCTGTACCTGTCCTGGGAGTGTTTGATGGGGGACAGTGTAGAGGGAGCTTTACTCTGTATCTAACCCCGTGCTGTACCTGTCCTGGGAGTGTTTGATGGGGGACAGTGTAGAGGGAGCTTTACTCTGTATCTAACCCCGTGCTGTACCTGTCCTGGGAGTGTTTGATGGGGGGGACAGTGTAGAAGGAGCTTTACTCTGTATCTAACCCCGTGCTGTACCTGTCCTGGGAGTGTTTGATGTGGGGGGACAGTGTATAGGGAGCTTTACTCTATATCTAACCCCGTGCTGTACCTGTCCTGGGAGTGTTTGATGGGGGGGGACAGTGCAGAGGGAGCTTTACTCTGTATCTAACCCCGTGCTGTACCTGTCCTGGGAGTGTTTGATGGGGGGGACAGTGCAGAGGGAGCTTTACTCTGTATCTAACCCCGTGCTGTACCTGTCCTGGGAGTGTTTGATGGCGGGGACAGTGTAGAGGGAGCTTTACTCTGTATCTAACCCCGTGCTGTACCTGTCCTGGGAGTGTTTGATGGAGGGACAGTGTAGAGGGAGGCTTGCGGATGGAATTTCCATGGCAGAAGTCTTGGTGATCGATGGGAAGTTGACATCTTGGAGTAAGGATGCTACTAATGGTTTATTTAATCACCTTTGTGTCTGACTTAACTGGTGGGCGTTTGCCCATGATCTTTACTCTGTAAGCTTTTGAAAACTGGCTAGTGGCGAATATTATTGTTTAAAAAAAAGTTTTAAATTCCACATTTGCCCCTTGGGTGACGCCAGAATCTGCAAATATTTTTCGACCTGTATCATTGTTACCCTGTTATTTCCCCCTCCCCCTCTGGTATAATTTATTTTTTACAAGAAGGACATCCTGGCTATAAATTTTAAAGATATATATTTTACATAGGACTCTTGTTATATGGAAATAAATTCATTTCAAAGTCGGCAAGGTGGCTCGTTTTGTCTGGTGTGAATGAACAGCGCAGTCACCACTGTGGACTCGTGCGTCCGGGGACGCTCCTTCCACCTGTGTTGACGGCACTCCTGGTGAAATGGTTCATTGGCGGCAGCCCCGTTCTCTCAATCGTGGGACATGGGCCAGATTTCATTGCCCCTCCAAGGGTAAGTAGGGATGGACAGTTGAGAGTCAACCGCATTGCCTGGAGTCACATGTAGGCCAGACCGGGGTCAGGACGGCAGATTTCTTTCCCTAAAGGAACCAGATGGTTTTTTCTGACAATGGGTCATCAGTAGATTCTTAATTCCAGATATTTTTTAATTAAATTCAAATTCCACCATCTGCTGCGGCGGGATTCGAACCCGGGTCCCCCAGAACATTAGGTGTGCTAAAACAGAAAATGCTGGAAAATCTCAGCAGGTCCATGGGGAGAGAAGGAGGCCTTTCAGCCCATCGAGTCTGTACTGACCACATGCGACTACTTGTATCTGGAAGGACAAGGGCAGCAGACGCAGGGGGAACACCACCACCTACAAGTTCCCCACTCCGAGCCACTTACCATCCCGACTTGGAAATCTATCGGCTGTTCCTTTGCAGTCACTGGGGTCAAAATCCTGGAATTCCCCTCCCTAATGACACTGTGGGTCAACCCACAGCACGTGGACTGCAGCGATTCAAGAAGGCAGCTCACCACCACTTTCTCAAGTGGCAACTAGGGATGGGTAATAAATGCTGGCTCAGCCAGCAATGCCCATGTCCCAGGACTGAGTACAAGAAAAACTTACCAAACTCCTCCTCTGTGTGGGGAAGGAGAGGTGCCCAGGGACGCACACTGGTATCTCACCCAAGCCTGGCACAAACCCAGATAGCTCTCTGTGATGCCCTCTGAACCACAGAATCCCTACAGTGCAGAAAGAGACCATTCGGCCCATCAAGTCTGCACCGAACACAATCCCTCCCAGCCCCTATCCCTGTAGCCCACATATTTACCCTGCTAATCCCCCTGACACACAGATCTTTGGTCTCTGGGAGGAAACTGGAGCAGCTGGAGGCAACCCACATGGACACAAGGAGAATGTGCAAACTCCACACAGACAGTGACCCGAGCCAGGAATCGAACTCAGGTCCCTGGCGCTAGATCAGCAGTGCCAGCTGTTTGATTATCTGGGAATGACCCCTAATCCCACCAACCACCGCAGGAATTCCCAGGTGGGATGAAGAGAAGGAACATTGCACACAGCAAAACGC